>NW_025728453.1:0-300000 GCF_021461385.2 Schistocerca piceifrons | reverse complement strand
AGGTTCGAATCCTGCCTGGGGCATGGATGTGTGTGATATCCTTAGGTTAGTTAGGTTCTAGGGGACTGATGACCTCGTTTAAGCCCCGTAGTGCCTAGAGCCATTTGAACCATTTGATTGTGTGCTATTGATATCCCTACATTTCAAGACGACAACAGCAGAGTTCTTCGGCCTGGCAGAGTATAGTGGGCAATAAAAAAGAAAAAAAAAACAAGAAAAGGAAAGGTTGAAAATGTGGGAAGAAATGGTGAATAACAAGGGTTTTTTAAAATCGTTAATGACCGTGAAGAAGGGAAAGAATGAAATGTAAATCGGACTTCGAATTACAGAAAAGCTATCGGACTTAGTGATTCGGAAAAGATATTGTTTTGGTGGTCCTTGTGGCGTTTCTTAGCAAAAGTCAAACCAATTTCCACTACAAAAATTATTTGAAAGAGAACAGAGAATAACAAAATGTGATTTACAGGGGGAAATGGCGTAGATAAGAGTTCGTTCTTTACCATGTTAACATGTCTGCTCTCGTGCGGCGTCCAAGTCTTGTTCTCCAACAATCTCCTGCTTCATTTCTGCATGAAAAGTCGTAGCTTGCTCCAAAATCTTGCAGTAAATTTCATTGTCCAGGAATTACTAATGTCTACAAATTAAAACCATCTTGGTATTGAATGCAATGTATTTTACGTTGCTGCTTCCATCCTCCAAATTTCATACAAACTTCCACAATACGTCAGCACATCAATAAGTTTTTTTTCGTCTTAATCCGACCAAGACTAGCTAATAAGTAAGTTAAGCTTCCGCTCTCAAGAGACAAGAGCGGGTAGAAAACAAAAAGATTCACAATTTTTGTACCTTCATTTTCTTATATATTTTCTCTGCCGTCGGGCGCTCATACAGCTGCGACGGTATAATTTATATCTGAGGGAACGAGTGTAGCGCGGCGAAATTCAAAGTCCCGCTACATTACATCTCGACTGATCAGCAAAATGACATGACTCGAACCCCATAGAAAATCAGCAGAACATGTTGCAACAGTGGTTAAAACGGCATCAACATCCCCACAATTTCCTGGAACTGCGCGATCAAATCCTCCGGAAGCAGGAAATGTTTAACACTTTCTCATCAGATGACTTCCGTATGAGCGACAGTAACAGCTTGCTAGTCGTAGCTGAATTACTGAAGAAAACAATGGAGGTGAATGCCTACAGTGGTTTGTCCATAAACAAGAATTCAAAACCCAATATTGTTACGTTCATGAGAAGGACGAAGAACCGTCTTCTCACTCTGATAGATTACTGTTTGAGTCTAGAGTTACGGACCGCGTCAGGAGATTTCTACTGAAGAACTATAGACAACCACATTTTTCAGTCAGAAAAAAATAAAAGCCTTTTCCTGTCCCAGAATGGACGCACGTGATTACTCCCACCGTGCGGGAGTTTATGAGGTGACGTATGGCTGCGGCAAAACATTTATAGAACGGAAGGACTGTAGAAGAACGAATTAAACAGCACGAACGTCACACGCGGTGAAGACAAAGTGTGAAATCTGCATTAGCGGACCAGCAGAACTGCGGGCAAGACAGTGATTTCGACAACGTGGCTGTGCTGACAAAGTATGCAACATTTACAGAAGGAAAGTCCGAGAAGAGATTCACATTTCCAAAAAGGAATGTAACTTCAATAGAGGAGACGGATACAGGCTTCCGGCTTCGTGGTTTCCCGCCATCAGGGAAGTAAACACGCAGCTACGGTGCGCGAGGAACACAAACAACGAGCAGGAAGTCGCCTCTGCAGCACGAAAATAATATTTCGGTAAACAAAAAATGGTTCAAATGGCTCTGAGCTCTATGGGACTTCACTGCTATGGTCACCAGTCCCCTGTAACTTAGAACTACTTAAACTTAACCAACCTAAGGCCATCACACACATCCATGCCCGAGGCAGGATTCGAAACTGCGACCGTAGCGGTCGCGCGGTTCCGGACTGAAGCGCCTAGAACCCCTCGACCACAGCGGCTAAGGAATACTAACTGATAGGAAAATCACATCCTCACACTGTTGCTGTTGTTGTTGTTGTTGTGGTCTTCAGTCCTGAGACTGGTTTGATGCAGCTCTCCATGCTACTCTATCCTGTGCGAGCTTCTTCATCTCCCAGTACCTACTGCAGCCTAAATCCTTCTGAATCTGCTTAGTGCATTCATCTCTTGGTCTCCCTCTACGATTTTTACCCTCCACGCTGCCCTCCAATGCTAAATTTGTGATCCCTTGATGCCTCAGAACATGTCCTACCAACCGATTCCTTTTTCTGGTCAAGTTGTGCCACAAACTCCTCTTGCCCCCAACCCTGTTCAATACCTCCTCATTAGTTATGTGCCGGCCGGGGTGTCCGAGCGGTTCCAGGCGATACAGCCCGGAACCGCGGGACCGCTACGGTCGCAGGTTCGAATCCTGCCTCGGGCATGGATGTGTCTGATGTCCTTAGGTTAGTTAGGTTTAAGTAGTTCTAAGTTCTAGGGGGCTGATGACCTCAGCAGTTAAGTCCCATAGTGCTCAGAGCCATTTCAACCATTAGTTATGTGATCTACCCATCTAATCTTCAGCATTCTTCTGTAGCACCACATTTCGAAAGCTTCTATTCTCTTCTTGTCCAAACTATTTATCGTCCATGTTTCACTTCCATACATGGCTACACTCCATACAAATACTTTCAGAAACGACTTCCTGACACTTAAATCTATACTTGATGTTAACAATTTTCTGTTCTTCAGAAACGCTTTCCTTGCCATTGCCAGTCTACATTTTATATCCTCACTGCTTCGACCATCATCCATTATTTTGCTCCCCAAATAGCAAAACTTTTTTACTACTTTAAGTGTCATATTTCCTAGTCTAATTCCCTCAGCATCACCCGATTTAATTCGACTACATTCCATTACCCTCGTTTTGCTTTTGTTGATGTTCATCTTATACCCTCCTTTCAAGACACTATCCATTCCGTTCAACTGCTCCTCCAAGTCCTTTGCTGTCTCTGACAGAATCACAATGTCATCGGCGATCCTTGAAGTTTTTGTTTCTACTCACACTAAAGATTGTCAAAATTATCTGGTTCGTTCTGAGACACACATGACACAGTGGAATGATAAAATAAAATTTGAACATTTTTGCTACGTTCAATCCGTAAATTACTTCTGAAGCAAATGAACAGAGTTCACTAATCTGTGAAAATCTATGCTAGAATAAATTACGCTTTCTTTAATAACAGTTATAAGACTAACGTAGATTTTAGGATTCGGGTTAGGATGTTATCAGACGTAACGTGACTTGTATCAGCGATGTTGTGGATCACACGTAAGTTGTGTCAATATTTCATTAAAAAAAACTTGCATAAAATCGACACTTAGCCCACGTCGTTTTACAGTTCTAGTGAAAACAGTTTACTGGAGGTTACGACGGGAAGTGCTGTGTCGGTGTAGGCAAGTACTGCGTGAACATAGCTTCCACCCTTGCACCGCTCACTAATGGCCCTCCTTTCACTTAACAATTGTCATAGAGCATAATACTTGCACTGTATGTGTTTAAATACAGAATCAACATTCAATAGAAGTTCTAATTCTTTGCAAGCGAAGATACATTAGCCTAGAATGCGAGCTGTTCCACTTCACTTCAGACAGCAGGAAACCTTGCATTTTCTTTAGGGGTTGAATTTTCAATCCTCTAAAGTAGATGTTAAGTTAATATCTTTTGCATTCTCGTAGCTGTGACCAACAAGTGAGTTCGAGTTTTTTGAGGGCCACGCGATTATGAGACTGCCTGCCTAAGAGGCGAGCGGTTCTAGGCGCTTCAGTCTGGAACCGCGCGACCGCTACGGTCGCAGGTTCGAATCCTGCCTCGGGCATGAATGTGTTATGTCCTTAGGTTAGTTAGGTTTAAGTAGTTCTAGGGGACTGATGACCTCAGAAGTTAAGTCCCATAGTGCTCAGAGCCATTTGAACCATTCTTTTGATTATGAGACTCGTAGCTCAGAAACTTTACAAAGTAAAAGTATCAAATAAAAGCTCAGTGATTATTCTATGGTTTCAAGTAATATTCACTCGATATCTTAGAACTTAAATTTAATGTACTTTTCATCATGTTTCATATTTTTCCTGCAAAACAATATTTTAAATAGAATAAAAATTACACTATATTGTCCAGAAATTGCTTTATAAACAATATTAGGTAACATTTTTATGATAGTTTTAACGGAGAGCGCTAGAAAATAAAGTAAATTGAAATGGCTGTAACATCCGTAGATCCTGACGAGGAAGATGTCGGTCGTATGCTGTCAATGTTTCAAGGCAGCCCATCACAACCTAAACATAGCACGAGCTTAAATATTTATAATTTTTTTCCATATTACAGACAAGGATCTCCATAAAACTTAAATCTGGAATCAATGTGTAGTAAAAATAGGTTCAAGCCCATGTAAGGTTAATGTTTATGAAATTTTTGTTCATGCTTAATGGATGAATAAAGTTTTTTTTAAATTGAATTAGTAATTGTTATGTTGATGTTATATATCCCCATCAACAGCAGAAATTTGGCTTCAAAATGAATCGTAGTTCGCTGAAAGCCGATATAACGTTCTTGAGTCACATGGTAGACAAATCGTCGCGTTCGGAAAATTACGCAAATTTTAGCGAATTTTAATTCGAAAACTAGAAAAATTTTAAAACAAAACTTTTTGAAAGTTGTATTCTTTTACAGTAACTGGCATTTGTAAAAATTATTTAGGATTTTAAAAAAAATACGACGTCCATTTTCTCATCTTTCGTGCGGTTTTAAATGTAATACGCCGTCCACACATGGATGTGCACGGTCTGCCTCAGCTGGCGCGTCCTCTTTGTGCCTTCTACGTCGCCTTTGGTGCGCTTTTGCCTCTCTAGCGAAGAGGCACTTCCTTCCCACTCTCCCTACTCCACCGTTACAATTCTACTGGCTCTGTGAATGGATCAGTAAATTATACACTCATTAAAAAAAGAAAAAACCCCTTCAGTCAATCGAGATTTTATTTTAATGCACAATGCATTTCGAGTCCTAGGGGCTTATTTTCAAGTGCTTTGACAATCTAGATCAATCTTTTTCTCAGGTTTGGTTTAATTTTGGACCTAGTAAGATTAGAGTCGCGTATTATAAAGTGACGTATTGTGAATATATGTTTACAAATATAAGACAAATTGAAGAATAGCTTACGGTTTCCAGTAGCGAATACACGGTTTTGTAGCACAGTAATGAGTAAACATGTTATTGCAAATACGCTGACGCGTCAAATAAACTGGTACACCTACCTAAGATCGTGTGGGGCTCCTGCGAGCACGCAGAAGTGTAACAGAACGACGTGGCATGGACTCGACTAATGTCTGAAGTAGTGCTGGAGGGAACTGACACCATGAATCCTGCAGGGCTGTCCATGTGTCCGTAAAAGTGCGAGGGGGTGGAGACCTCTTCCGAACAGCACGTTGCAAGGTTTCACAGATATGCTTAATAATATTCATGTCTGGGGAGTTTGCTGACCAGTGAAAGTGTTTTACAGCAGAAGAGTGTTCATGGAGCGACTCTGGACGTGTGGAGTGTCGCATTGTCCTGCTGGAATTGCTCAAGTTCTTCGGAAAGCACAATGGACATGAATGGATGCAGGTGATCAGACCGGATGCTTACGTACGTGTCACCTGTCAGAATCGTATCTAGACGTACCACGAGTCCCATGCCACTCCAGCTCCACACGCCCCACATCATTACAGAGCCTCCACCAGCTTGAACAGTCAAAAGTGTTCAAATTGCTAAGGTCATCGGTCCCTGTACGTACACACTACTTAAACTAACTTATGCTAAGAACAACACACACACGACCCATGCTCGAGGTAGGACTCGAACCTCCGGCGGGAGGGGCTTGAACAGTCGATGGCTCACATGCAGGGTCCATGGATTAATGAGGTTGTCCCCATACCAGTACACGTTCATCCGCCCGATAAAATTTGAAACGAAGCTCTTCCGATTGGGCAACACGTTTCCAGTCATCAACAGTCCACTGTTGGTGTTGACGGGCCCAGGCAAGGAGTAAGGCTTTGTGTCATGCAATCATCAAAGGTACAAGAGTGGGCCTTTGGCTAAGAAAGCCCATATCGATGATGTTTCGTTGAATTGTTCGCACGCTGACACTTGTTGATGGCCCAACAATGAAATCTGCAGAAAGTTGCGGAAGTGATACACTTCTGTCACGTTGAAAGATTCTCTTCAGTCGTCGTCGGTCCCGTTCTTGCAGGATCATTTTCCGGCCGCATTGATGTAGGAGATTTGATGTTTTACTGGATTCCTAATATTCACGGTACACTCGTGAAATGGTTATACGGGAAAATACCCACTTGATTGCTACCTCGAAGATGCTGTGTCCATCGTTCGTGCGGCGACGATATCCCCACGTTCAAACTCACCTAAATTTCGATAACCTGCCATGTAGCAGCAGTAACGGATCTAACAACTGCGCCAGACACTTTTTGTCTTGCATAGGCGTTGCCAACCGAAGGGCGGTATTCTGCCTCTTAACATAGTGTATCTCTATATTTGAATACACATGTCTACACCTGTCTCTTGTAATTAAAAGCCAAAACAAGGCAAACAATTTTAAATGCAAAGTTGCTGCATTTCTGCAAACACATATGTGTTATCAGAAATAAAGACAGTTGCTGCGTCAGTCACTTGTTTATTTTGGTACTACGCGTTTCCATGGTTCACATCTCCATCTTCAGGTATATATTTGTTTAATTACATGGCTGGTGTTCGTGAAGAGTACTGACGTCTTTTCACAGACGCAGACCACGGGAGGTGTAGGTTATTTTGCGCCTGTTACTAATGATAAAAATGGTTGATTCAGAAAAGGCACTGCAGTGGTTAATAACATGAATTTCCGACAGTGAATTGTACTTACAGTGACGGTACTGTTGCCTGATGTGTGTCCTCTCAACTGCACATTACATTCACGCTGTCGTTTCAGAGAAGTTATGCATCTTAACGATATGTTTGTTTACATTGGCTATAGAGATATGAGATCAAATGGTTTCTGCAAAAATATGTTTTTTTCTAAATAGACGTATGGGCTGCACCAAAATACTAACAGAACTTACTCATTATATTAAGTAGCTATATATACATTCAATTTTATGTGAATGTGCTGCAGCATTGGATACGAAAAATAATGATTAAATATTTAAGTACAGAAATATCTTCTCATTTTGTTTTAAAAAAATTTTAATGGGCTGCTGTTGAATACAGATTGTAAGATGGCAAGAACTATGTCCCTTACATGAAGTCATTAAAGATCACCCAACTCACGTTGAGCGAACAGTAGGGCTGAACAAAAATGACTGACAAGGCACAATCCATCTTGTAGAGGGTATAGTATGGAATAATTAATATTGGATGATGGTTTTAAAGTAATTCACACGACATGAAAACTTTGTGGAAATGCGTCGATTTACTGGAGGCTAGTTTATGTCAAGGAAGTATTCAGGATTGACTGTGGCCAGCTGGGGAGCGGCGAAGGGAAGCGACAATAGGCAGCTTAGGGCGGCTCCAGCTCTGAGAAAGCGGCAATGGGGTGCGGCCTCCAGCTGCCTTAAGATGAGTGACAGTGAGTGGGTGGTTGACCCCATGCTGGTGTACCGGGAAGCAGATGGAGAACTTGTATGCCTGTTGATTAATGTCCGTCGTCCAGTTTTCTGTGAAACATGCGAGAAAGCCGCGCAAAGCTATGGTGGAGCGGTCAACAGAGGCCAAAATATGCATGTTCGTGACTATAGCAACTTCACACTGAATTCATGGTCCGCAGAGTCTGAAGTAAACCAGTTGAAGAGAAACAGAATGAAATAAGCCGGCCTACGATGGGAACATAGGACCAAGGAATTTGAAGTACTCTCCTGGGAGTCAGAATTCCGGAAAAATTGGTTTTGTGCAGATGCTAACCTTGACGGATGGCCTGGGAGGAGCTAAATAGCATAAGTTGAGAGGAAGGGAAATTTTGTGGGAATTTGTTAACTTCCCAGAGCAGGCACTGGTTTGTGTTGAGAAGCAACGCATAATTAACGTGACTTGCGCTGCAATTGGCGTAAGTGATTTTGCTGGAGGGGAAACTGGGGCAAAGAGCGGACTGGGAGAAGTTTCCGTAGTGGTCTTCCATTCCCAGCTTGCCTTGAGTGCGGACGTGGTGTTCTTTACTCAGCTTGCCTGAGAGAGAGTGAGCATCTCTGCAGTTTAGGACTTAGCAAACGGAACAATTGAGCTTGGAGATAGAAAGTTTTGGTTCAGCTATGTACTGAGCAAGATAGCTAGAAGTGAATAGACGAGCGCAGCCTTTCAGCACCACAAGGCCGGCCGATGTCCTCACAACGATGACGCCCCGCCATGCTGAATTTGGTGATATTGGGTCCACTCCGGCCACTGATTAATTGGTTGGGTCACGTCGGAAAAGTTTCCACGAGAGTTTCATGGCCGTGTATTGTGGAATTCTTCTCGCACTTCGCATTACGCCGGGGTCAGTCAATAGGAATTAAGTGTGATTTATCGTGCTTTACTCCACGTGAATGCAATTTATTACCACTGCCTGTTAGGAGAGTCATGTAATGTGATGACTGAAGTTTGGGAGTTAAAATAAATTTGTGCTAATCGACTGCATCTGTTTTCAATCAAGTAGTTGAAATCCCAAGTCACTTTCTTAATTAATCTTATGTTCAACATTTGCATCTGGTGTTCAATAGCTGAATATAAGATCAATGTGCACCCCTTTTTAATTAAAAGGGATCAATTCTGAATCAATTAATGTCAACACTGCCCCAGAGTTCAATCAGGAGGCACAGGGCCTTATTACTTTCTTTGCGTTATCCAACACTGCGGCAGTTTTGCACTCTCTGTTGATCTGTTAGTCAATTACCTGGGGTGAACACACACCAAAACCACATAAGTGATGGGTGGGGTGTTACAAGATATACGTACACTTCAATTATTATATTAACTTCTTACCTATATAACGATTACAAGAGATCATACATATGTACTGTAAGTTGAAATTATTGAGGGACGACTAGGAGTATTTCATTAATTGCTGTGCAGTGAAACTGTAAATTATGGAAATGCATTAAGTATAGTGAACGCTTTTGAAAAAGTTGATTAATCCTGTTTTTCAGTATTGAGACTGGATAGATGTTCCCCAAGGTTTTTTTTCCGGTGTATGTGGATTTCTAGTTCTTCATACCTTTGTGTCCTTTGCTCACTGTATGTAGTGTTTCGAGGTTGCTTTCTACATTGATAAATGAATGTCCTGTAACTTTTGTATTGGGGGCTTCTGCAGATTTGTGTGGTATGTTTTACCGGAAGGCATTGATGTGTTCTTTGAATATGGTTGTAAGTACATTTCAGTGTCAGAAATTCATGTTTTCCAACATCTAAGGCGCCTTTCTAAAACAATAACTTCTGTCATTAGCAATCTTGAAGAGATTGGCAATCTGCTGAGAAATCTTTCCTAGGAAAGGCAGGCTTATGAATGTGGTCTTTTTGTTTGTGGATGGTTGTTCAGCAATTCTCATCAAATTGCCAACCTCTTCAAGACATACAACATAAAAATAACCTTCTTCACCAACAACAAAACACAAAATAAATTTACACACTGCACCAAAACTACTAAACAACAGTATCAAAAGTCAAGTGTACAGACGCTCGTTTGCAACTAATGTCCAAGCTGCTACATTGGAAAAACTGGTTGAAGCTTCACAACAAGATTTAAAGAACACATAGATCCACTCCGTCTTAACAACCTGAACAAATCCAGCTTTGTCTCACATCTTGCCCAACACAATCTTTATGCAAAAAACATAGAACAAAGTCTCCAAATACTCCATTTTGCCAACAAAGGCATGGATGTGTGTGATGTCCTTAGGTTAGTTATGTTTAAGTAGTTCTACGTTATAGGGGACTGATGACCTCAGATGTTAAGTCCCATAGTGCTCAGAGCCATTTGAACCATTCTGACCAAACTGAACTGAAAAAGAAAAATTTATCCTTCAGAACTTTGGAGATTTACTAGCCCAAAACCAGTAATCACTCAACCAACCCTACACTGCCTCCCCAACCCCCCCCCCCTCCCATCACCCCTCTACCTCTCTCCTTACATCTAACTTCAATGGTGTCAATGTAAATATCCTACCACAGAATAAAACCTGTAGTACTCAATTCAAAAAAGGTTTTGCATCAACTCGGTTCAGAGAGTTCCGAAATCTGTACAGAAAATTGGAATAGAGATCAACATAAACATCATTTCCGCCCTTTTTATTGCTCATGAAAAACAAACATTGCATGTTGTACCACGATACAGGTAGACCCTCAGTGGTGGTGGTCCAGATTGCTGTACACACCGGTACCTCTGATAGCCAGTAACACGTCCTCTTGCATTCATGGATGCCTGTAATTGTCGTGGCATACTGTCCACAAGTCTATCAAGGCACTACTGGTCCAGACTGTAACATTCCTCAACAGCGATTAGGCGTAGATCCCTCAGAGTGGTTGGTAGGTAACGTCGTTCACAAACAGCCGTTTTCAATCAATTCCAGGCATGTTCGATGGGCTTCATGTCTAGAGAAAATGCTGGTCTTTCTAGTCGACGATGTCGTTATCCCGCAGGAAGTAATTCACAAGGTGTGCTGGATGGGGGCGAGAATTGTCGTCCATGAAGATGAATACCTCGCCAATACGCTGCCGATAGGGTTGCACTATCGGTCTGAGGATGGCATTCACGTATCTTACAGCCATTACGGCGCCCTGCATGACCACCAGCGGCGTACGTCGGCCCCACATAATGCCACCCCAAAACAGCAAGGAACCTCCACCTTGCTGCACTAGCTCGACAGTGTGCCTAAGGCTTTCAGGCTGACCGGATTGCCTCCAAACCCGACGGTTGTCTGGTTGAAGGCATATGCGACACTCATCATGATGCCAATCCTGAGCAGTCCATTCGGCATGTTGTTGGGCCCATCTGTACAGCACTGCATGGTGCCGTGGTTGCAAAGATGGACCTCGCCATGGAGGTCAGGAGTGAAGTTGCGCATCATGCGGCCTATTGCGCGCAATTTGAGTCGTAACACGACGTCCTGTGGCTGCACGGAAAGCATTATTCAACAAGGTGGCGTTGCAGTCAGGGTGCCTCCGAGCCATAATCCGTAGGTAGCGATCATCCACTGCAGCAGCAGCCCTTGGGCGGCCTGAGCGAGGCATGTCATCGACAGTTCCTGTCTCTCTGTGTCTCCTCCATGTCCGAAGAACATCACTTTGGTTCACTCCGAGACGCTGGACACTTCCCTTGATGAGAGCCCTTCCTGGCACAAAATAACGATGAGGATGCGATCGAACCCCGATATTGACCGTCTAGGCGTGGTTGAACTACAGACGACACGATACTTGTACCTCCTTCCTGGTGGAATGACTGGAACTGATCGGCTATCGGACCCCCTCCGTCTAATAGCCACTGCTCATGCATGGTTGTTTGCATCTTTGGGCGGCTTTAGTGACATTTCTGAACAGCCAAAGGGACTGTGTCTGTGATACAATATCCTCAGTCAATGTCTGTTTTTAGGAGTTCTGGGTACCCGGGTTATACGAAAACTTTTGATGTGTGTATATTTCTAAGTGGTAAAGTCCTCTACTATCAACATAAATCAGTACTTTTATACATATTACTTCTAGCTGGAACAATCAGAATCTGCCTTTACCAATATTTCAGATCACGTTAATGTCAGAACAAAAATAAGTCAACACTTCGCTTGAACTTTTGTTCTTGGTTTTTAAATATAAAGTGCATGGTCATACAAACAGCTATTGTCCATTACAAACACTATAATATTTATACCTAGCACCTTCAGCTAAAATAAACACAAGCTACTCTTACTAATATTCCACATGATGTTAACGTAAGAACATTATTTAAAATTTAAATTTACATATAAAGGTGGTGGTCATACAAACAACTGTTTCTCACTGCAAATACAATAACTCTGTATTATTAACTCCTGGGCATTCATGTTAAGGCCAATTTTGATTAAAATATTTGCTATAAACTGACTGTATTCTACGTTAATATACGAATAGAAATAAGATATCAGGTAACTTGAATTTTGTTCTTGTAGTAATTTATTTATTTATTTTATCTCGTGCTCTCATGTTATCGCCAGCCTGGTTAAAATATTTGCGTTTATATCGACTTTAATAAATGTAAAAAAGAACAAATTACATCTGTGAGCAAAGTATGCATATGCCATATCGTTTTGTCAAGATTTTTGTTACAAACAACAGTTGTATAGCACTTGCTAGATGCTGGCAAAATTTCGTTGTCTAAGTGAACATTAATATAGACCGTGTAAAAGTGTGTGAAGTGATATACCAACTGGCCATCAAAATGGAAGCAGAGAGATGGACACTAACGAAAAAAGCCGCCCATACTGTCGCAATAAATAAAAAAATAAATTTAAATCCATATCGACAGATAAACAATAGTCATGGCGATACATTAAAGCGTGTTCCATCTTATTATTACAGAGCCAGCACCCAGCATTATGCCAGAAATAATGATGTAACTTCCAGAAACCATCTGAAGATGAACCTGAAAAGGTTCGAAAACTGGTTCAGGGAATAAAACATAATTATTCAAAAAAGTTACTGGTTGCGGTTTTATGTAACATATTTACCGTAAACAATTTTCCACCTGAAGATGATGGCGTGAACCATCGAAACGTGTAGGAGCAAAATAAACAAGTGACTGTTGCAGAATCTGTTTTATTTGTATTGATAAACAGTCAAAGACCTCATGATGGACGAAATATTCACATGAGTTATTATTTGAAAGAAGATACAACGTTATTACAGTATTAGTTGTTACGAGACATCATTTACAAAACAAATATTTGTGAACTTGTCAAATGTGGTGAATGTTATCAAATGGTTTACAGTGTTAAATATTTGTTTAGTTAGGGAAAAATGAGCTTTTAAATTTACTGAGAAAACTGTGGCTGCTAAACTCTGTTTATTCATTCAACATGTTTTCAGAAGATTTTTCTTTATGTAACATTATTTATGTTTGTTCTTGTAGACCAAGTTTTTAGCATAGTTTTCTGTCTAGAGTGCTGTTAGGCTGTAGTGGATGTCACTTACTCCTTTTTCTATTAAGGTACATGTAATTGGCTATTGTGGGTTTGTCAAAGTGATTAAACATAAACGCATCAGTGTGTTCTTCGTAATATGTGTAGAGAGTTCTTTCTGTTTTGACTATGTAAAATGCAGGGCAGCAGTTACATTGCAATTTATATATTTCACCATCTTCTGTTACTGAGGTGTTTGTGTTTACTGTGTCCATGTTTGGTGTTTGTTGTTTGTGGAGAAGTATATTTTAACATTAATTTTTCTAAATATGTTAGCAATATTTTGTGATGCTGTGACTAAAAAGGGAATGATTGTGAAAATATATTTTGTGTAAGTTGTTATTCCTGTAGTGCATCAATTACTGGTGTTGTTCTACATTTTGTTCTATAGTTTGTCAACAGATTTTTCTGAATACCGTTTACTTATTGCAGTTGCCCTGATCGTATCAATTTCTATTTAAAAACACCAATATTAAAATATCAAAGTTTATTTTTTCGTAAATAAACAAATATTTAATAGTGCAACCATTTGACAACATTCATCCGAATTTGAAATATTCACAAACGCTTTGTAAGTGATATGTTGTACAGCTAACGAACTAGTAGCTTTGTATCTTCTTTGAAATAACAAAAGCTTTGTATTTGTAGAACTCCAGCATCTTTGCTTCTAAAATACTTTGACTCGTATTGATTATTGTGTGCAAATGTGCTGTAGAATCGAAAGTGTATATATGTGTGTAAAGATGTTTAGTCATACTGTGCTTCGAAACAATGTATCCACTGATGGAAACAGTAAGTTATTCTTCAATTGGTCTAGTTTTGTAAACTTACATTGACAATATGCTACTTTGTAATATACCTTGTTAAGTTGCCATGTCAACAGTTAACCTAAATCTGCTGAAAATCTATGGGGATTGTCAAAGCACGTGATGATAAACCCCTAGGGCTCAAAATACAGCGTGCATTGAAATGAAATCGCGGTTCTGAATGAAGGCGGTTGTTATTTATTTTACGAAAGTAATATGGTAACGCAAGTAACATTGACACCAATGGGTAAAATTATACTATACAGTATTTTACAGCTTATAATACAGATACAGAAAATGTCCATATTCAGTACAAAGTTATAAGTTTACTTAAATACTGACAGAGTATATACAAAATATAGAAAAAAATTATAAACAAGTGAAATTACGAGTGGCATGAAGTGTTGGTGTTACGCAGTCCCGTTCACTCGAAATCCTGATCATGATCAACTGTTTTAACAGCATGGAAACGAACGACACACACTGTAATCACTTGAGTCTGCATGGAATGGTTTCGAAAAATCCTTGACGCTGCTTCGGAGCTGTGTGTCACGAGGTACGTACGCACAGGTCTCACAGTTCCCCGTAAATTGCCTGTCGGTGGTGCGTGGGAGCGTAGCTAGTGCCTGATAGCGTCTCCAATTGTAAGGTTTCTAGGCTATTTTTGTTATTCAAGAGAAGTGATGCAAGCTCTATTTTCATTCGGTGTGTCATACTTCAAATCTGTGTACTAGATATTTTTCAGACAGAGGTTTTAAACAGTTGATATTTTATATCACAGAGGCTCTGACTACAAACAATGTGATCTCTGATTGCTAGTAGCATTGTCGTTGGTGTAGCATTCGAGATGTTGGTCGTGCTGAGAAGTTTGGGAATAGTTTTCAGAGCTCGGAGAGAGCGATACCGAGAATGATGAATTTTGGAAATACAATTTGGTGACGTTTAATTTCCGAAGTAAAGCTTTCTACCTTCCAAACTATACAGAAGCCCTCCTGCGAACCTTGCAGAACTAGCACTCCTGAAAGAAAGGATACTGCGGAGACATGGCTTAGCCACAGCCTGGGGGATGTTTCCAGAATGAGATTTTCACTCTGTAGCGCAGTGTGCGCTGATATGAAGCCTCCTGGCAGATTAAAACTGTGTGCCCGACCGAGACTCGAACTCGGGACCTTTGCCTTTCGCGGGCAAGTGCTCTACCCTCTGAGTTACCGAAGCACGACTCACGCCCGGTCTTCACAGCTTTACTTCTGCCTGTATCTCGTCTCCTACCTTCCAAACGTCGGTAGCTCAGATGGTAGAGCACTTGCGTGGGTCCTTGCCGGATTTCAGAATGGCCACGACCCCCGCGTGTTTCCACGCGGAGAATCTCGTTGAAAACATCGGCAAGTTGCCGGTGCAGGCCCGGCGGAAGGTTCTTCAGCAGGAGGTTTGTGACGCCATCGCTGCCTCCAGCCTTCTCGGGGTTCAGCGAGCGAAGCTGCACAGCGACTTCCTCCTCCGCTATCGGCTCGATAACGTCGCCTTCCTCCCTTGGGGCGCAGAAGGTTGGTAGCTGCTCGTGGACCCGCCGTATGTGGTCGTCGTCGATGACGTCGGCCACCGGTGTGAAGTTAGCTGCAAATGCGTCAGCCAGGACGCTGGGTTTCGCGTCGGGGTGCGCTGCCCTAGGCGCGAGTGGCGTTGGTGTCCTTTGCGGCGGTCTTCGACTGTTCGGATTGTTTGACCCTTATATCAGTGTACTCACTCCAGCAGTATCGCTGCATTAGCAAACAGAGACAATGCACTACGACATTGGTGGACTGCAGTTGCTTACAACTGAAGAGCGTAATACCCCTATAACAACTGAAGATCGTAATACGGCCTCTAACAACTGAACAGCGTAATACGGCCTCCATCGGTTTAAATAATCCTCATAGGAAAAAATGACATTAGAGAAAAATATTTGTTTTGATGTCCCCCACAACCTCCCAGAGTTTGTCGGTTTAAATACTTTTCACCCTGTATACGCCCGCTGTCTTGAGGCCAAATCCGTCTTCCACTGTCCCGAGTAGGGCCCGTATATCTGATGGTGGTCGGAAGACCGTGTCAGTTTTGTGTTGTTTTAGGAGTCTCCCAATTTTTGATGTCGCATTGCCTGCATACGTTAGAAAGGCAAGGCTTGTTTCCTCATCTTTAGACTGTTCTTCATCTGGGGTTTCTGCAGTGTTTCCGTCGTCTGAGGGCTGTCCGAATCTGACGTTTGCTGTATCCGTGCTTGTGAAACTCATTTTCTAGGTGTTTGAGTTCTTTGTGCAGACTTTGTTCGTCCGATATCGAGTATGCCCTATGAACCAGTTTGTTGAGCATCCCGTTGAGTTGTGCAGGATGGTGGCAACTCGAGGCATGTAGATATACGTCCATATGTGTAGGCTTACGGTACACGCTATGACCCGGAGTGCCATTTGATCTCCGAGTACATCAAGAAAGGGCAATTTCCCTTTCTCCTCCATCTCCATGGTGAACCGTATGTTGTCGTGGACGGAATTTAGATGTCGCAAAAACGTCAGTAGATGATCAGGTCCGTGGGGCCAGATGACAAACGTGTCGTCTACGTATCGGTAAAAACACACGGGTTTCCGTTCGTCCGCATGAGGTGTCTCCTCTTCGAAACTCTCCATAAATAAGTTGGCTACCACTGGTGAGGGAGGGCTCCCCATAGCCACACCGTAGGTTTGCTCATAGCATTGGCCGTTGAAGACGAAGTAGGTGGATGTAAGTACGTGCCTGAACAGTTGTGTGCAAAGAAGGGTAGCTCGTTTCGTGTTATGGAGCAATACGGGTGAGAGTGTCACTGATATGATACGCGAGCTGGGGTGGTAGTCATTGAAACAAAGGCGGTCTTCTTTGCGGCCTGATCTATTTACGAAATTTCAATCACCAACTTTCTCTTCTGAATGCAAAAAAAATTTTGTTGACACCCTTCTACGAAGGGAGAAACGATCATCATAATAAAATAAGAGAAATCAGAGCTCGAATGGAAAGATTTAGGTGTTCCTTTTTCCCATGCGCCATTCGCGAGTGGAATGATAGAGAAGTAGTAAGAAAATGGTTCGATGAACCCTCTGACAGGCACTTAAGAGTGAATTGCAGAGTAACCATGTAGATGTAGAAAAAGTCTGTTACTGATGAAGCTTGAACGTGGCAGGGAAGACAGAAAATCTGAAAAGGGAAACGCATAGTTTCAGTCTAGATATAGTAGGGATCAGTAAAGTGAAGTGGAAAGAAGACAAGGATTTCTGGTCTGATGAGTATAGGGTAATATCAACAGCAGCAGAAAATGCTATAACGGGAGTAGGAGTCTTTATGAATAGGATGGTAGGGCAGAAAGTGTTACTGTGAACAGTTCAGTGATAGGGATATTCTTATCCGAATCGACAGTAAACCAACACCGACAACGATAGTTCAGGGATACATGCCGACGATGAAGACGAAGATATAGAGAAAGTATATGAGGATATTGAAAGGGTAACATAGTACGTAAAGGGAGGTAAAATCTAATAGTCGTGGGAGACTGTGATGCAGTTGTAGGGGAAGGAGTAGAAGAAAGGGTTATAGGAAAATATGGGCTTGGGACAAGGAATGAGAGAGGAGAAAGACTAACTGTGTTTTGCAATTAATTTCAGCTACTTATAGCGAGTACTCTGTTCAAGAATCACAAGGAGAGGAGCGATGCTTGAAAAAGGCCGGGCGATTCGGGAAGATTTCAGTTACACTACATCATGGTCAGACAGAGATTCCGACAACAGATGCTGCATTGTAAGGCGTACCCAGGAGCAGGTATAGACTCAGATCACAGTACACTAGGGATGAAGAGTAGACTGAAATTTAAGACATTAGACAGGAAGAATCAATACGCAGAGAAGTGGGATACGGAAGTACTAAGGAATGACGAGATATGCTTGAAGTTCGCTAAGGTAATGCTATAGATACAGTACAATCGAAGTCGGATGGGCGTCTCTAAAAAGGGCAATCACGGAAGTTGGAAAGAAAAACATAGATAGAAAAAAGGTAACTGTGAAGAAACCAAAGCTAACAGAAGAAATACTTCAGTTGATCGATGAAAGAAAGAAGTACAAAAATGTTCAGGGAAATTCAGGAATACAGAAATACAAGTCGCTGAAGAATGAAATTAATACTATGTACAGGGAAGCTGAGAGGAAATGGCTGAATGAAAAATATGAGGAAATTGAAAAAGAAATGACTGTCGGAAGGACTGACTCAGCGCATAGAAAAGTCAAATTACCTTAGGTGAAAGTAAAAGCAAGGGTGGTAAGATAGTGCAACGAGAATTCCACTGTGAAATGCAGAGGAGTGAGCGGATGGATAGAAAGAGCACATTGATGGCCTCCATGAGGGGGAAGATTTGCCTGATGTGATAAAAGAAGAAACAGGAGTCGACTTAGAACAGATAGGAGATCCAGTACAAGATTCAAGTTTTAAAACAGCTTTGGAACTCCTTAAGATCAAATAAGGCAGGAGCTATCGATAACTGTAACGCCGGAAATGCATATCCCCCTATTTCCATCTATTGTACTATTATTTTTTTTCCTTGTTTTGTTACCTCAAGATATGACATTTCTGTCTCTTTATATATTGTAATTGTTTTACTGTTTGTATATATATATTTATGCACTTATGTCGATGTATAATTGGTTTGTTTCGTAAATATTATTTGTATTTTTACGCTGGGTCTTGCCTAGGGAAAACTGCTATCGAACGATTACATCGATGGGTCGTGTGAAGAATCAAAGTGTAGTGTTAACTCTGCCGCGTGGAGCGCGGGCAGAGCAATAGAGAGTCTGGCTGGAGTAGCGAGTGGAGCTGGTGTGTTGTGTGACGCTCCCGCGAGTTGCTGCGCTTTCGGGGTTTGGCAGCATGTAACTGCGCTCGACTTGCGATAATAGTTTCAGACATGGTGTCGCGGACGGGAAGCATTGGCTGGCGCACATCAAGAGCCCGTTTCGTCTGGTGACCGTGTTGAGAAGAAGGCGCGGCAACATCCAGCTTCTGCAACAGCGACGGCCGACAATGAGTGACTGTCGCCACCTCCTCGATCGACGGCTTCAAACCTTCAATCAACCAACAAGGAAGACTGGAAGCACGTAAAGTTTTAGAACTGTATGGCAGACCTCAGCTTTTCAAATTGTTCCATTTGCCTCGCAAAATTACAGCAACTTAGCATGAACCTTCGTTGCTCATTGTCCCAATTGCATTACCAAGCAGGGTCCCTTCCTTTTCCGAAATCAACCCGAGTGTCGTTGAAATTCAGATGCCAGCATTAAAGTACAATCATTCCATTTCACTGCTTTAATTTCAAAGTTCAGTTTAAGTATTCATAGCTGGCTACAGTATTTAGATTACGCAAGCACAAATTAAGAGTGCGAGTTTAGTTACCGTATTTTAGCTTACCTGTGACTGTAGCTCAGCTTGGTACGTACTAAATCTTACTATTGTTAATTGTTCAGAATCATTTAATTCAAGTTCAAAGCTAAATCTCTTATTTCTAAATTGCGTAGATTCAAGTAGCTTTTGAAATGATTGTTGAGGTAGTCCAAGACTAACCGTATTTTACTGAATTTCGATGTGCTTAAGAAAGAAAGCTTCTTATTAATTTCAGTCACTAAATTAACTTTCAGTTTTCCGGTTTTATTAATTCTTTTGCTAAATTAAGTCAGAGTGCAGCGAAAGTTATTACTTCTGACAAACTTTCAGTTTTCACACTACACGTGTCAACCTTCAGTTGCCACGCTCATAGTGCTAATTATATGTGTAATTACCTTTCTTTTTCAGTTACTATAGTAATTATCCTTAGGACTGGCGACCGTAATTTCCCCCAAATCTCAAATATCTAATTACCGCTAGTTAATTGTTAACGTAACGGCCGCACATTTACTTTCTTCATTAACTTTACCCCTTTTCAAAATTAATTTCCACCAGTTTCATTTGCATTTTTCCTTTCATTTAGATGTAACCCTTTCCTACCTCTTTACCGACAGATTAACTTCGTTGACGATTGCTTTTTCCCAAATTTCCATTAGGTACACGCGGTTTAATTTTTCACTGTCGTTAAGGTCGATAAGTGAGGGGGAGGTTACACGTGGCGACCTGGTGACAGGACAATCTTCAGTTTTGAGGTTGTTCTGGACACGAATTTTGTATGGTGCAAATCTCGTAACAAAGTATTGGTTACGTACAGGCCGTTACGTCAGCGAGAATAAGTAGTGGGAATAATCCTAATTATATTTGAGATTTGGCATTTATATTGAAAATTATTAAAATGAGTGAAGGCAACAATTGCCAAAACTTGGTAGACTTGGATACGGAACAATCGGTCGAACAGTGGGAAACGCGCACCGCGGTACCCATTGTTCAGGGGCAGGCGGCTAGCATGAAAGACGCGACCGCCGAAACGCAACATAGAGCAGAAATGGAATTCCAAACTTTAGAAAATGTTTCGGAATCGAAAGTGAAAATCAAATCTGAATCCCTTGATGACGAATACGGGGGGACAATTAAAGAGGAAGCCGCTACGGAAGTAAAACCGGTAGTTTCCGGGAATTTAACTGATTTATTGAATGTTTTGATTAACGAAATCAAGAGTCAATCGGCCAAGCAAGATGATCAGGCTGCCAAGCAAGAAGCTCAGGCTGCCAAACAAGAAGCTCAGGCTGCCAAGCAAGAAGCTCAGTCTGAAAAATTTGAACGGATGCTAGACGATCAGAACAAAGCTATTAACGTTGTTATCAACAATGTTGGAGTTGTTAACACAAAAGTTGATAAAATCAAAGAAGATATTGTTGTAATTAATACCGAAATCGGTAATCTTAAACAGGAAATGATAGGCGTTCAGGCGGAAATTGCGAGCATAAACACTCGTTTTAATTCCGAAATTAGCAGAATCGAAAAAAGTGTAGGAGAATCAGTTGCTCCGATCATCGAGAATAAGGTGCCGGAACAAATTCAATTAGTGAAAAAAGAGGATCAAAAGGAGGTGGAAACTTTAAAGGCTTTAGTATCCGAAGTAGATACCAAAGTGACGAAGCAGGCTAATACCTGCGAAGAGAAAAAAGGGAAGTAGAACCGCTTGCGACAACCACTTGCCAAGTAATTACGAGAGTGTCGGAATTAGAAAAGAGACTTGACGAAAAACAGAGCTATGTGCCAATCTATGCACATAGTTCGGAATTGTTGACGAAAGAGGAGCGGTTCGACCCCTTGAAAAAAGGCGGTATACACGCGACGGATTTCATTAAGAATTGTGAAAGAGTTTTACCCAGATCATGGACTGATGAGAGAAAAATTAATGCGATTATTGATGTGTTGGCTGGTGATGCCAAGCGTTGGGGCTTAAACCTCAACATTACGAACCTGACTTTTGACGAATTTAAAAATTTGTTTCTGGCTGAATACTGGTCAGAGCAAAAACAGCAAAGTGTCTGGCGCGAATTTGTCGTATCGAGGCCTTTCGATGCGAATTCGCGCGGCTCGATGAAGGAGTTTTGTGAGGGCTGGATCCGCAAGTTGGAATATTTGCGTGATCGCTGCACGGAATCCGAAATAGTCTGGGAACTCTACATGAAGCTTCCAGATGATACAAAACGCTACGTAGGAAGCAATTACAGGACAATCAATGATTTCCTGGAAAGAGTTGAGGACGAGGACAATTGGCGCAATAATCGCGGTACTGGTAGAGGCCGTGGTAACAACAACGGGTACCACAGCAACCGCAACAATGATAACTATGGGAATAATGCATACCGCAATCTTGACAGCGATAACAATAATGGTTCGGGCCGTAATGACAATCGGTACAATGCGAATAATAACAGGAATGACGGAAACCAGTATCACACTAGCATGATACGGGCTTTGCAGAATAGTAATAACGCCAGAGGGTGTGATCAGCCGCCTCGGCAGCATCCGGGGAGCGTATCTGCTGGGACGAGACAGGGAAACCATTAGCCGCGCCGGTGAGGGGCCGACCGGGCGTGGAGAAATTTTGGCGGCCCAATAACAGGAGAAAACTCAGGTGTCGTCGTTATGAAAATTCCGTATGGAATAATCAACGGCGGGAGAGTGTGCCAGTGTTAAGAGAAAGGAGTGCGCCCACAAGTAGTAGATAAGCTGTATACACGGCAGTAGAAAATACATTCACTGTCAGTGAGAACAATTTAAGTAGTGTTCCGGAAATCGATTATAAAGTGGCAGCTGTAATACCCACAGTGGAACTGGAGATTGAGTTTAAGAAAGATTCGCAAGTGTTGAGAGTAGATCAGATGTCGGATAAAACGTCCGTCATCGAGCGAGGGGATGCAGAGAGGGATGAGGTCTGGTTAAGGCAGTTCGGTCGCTTGTACGACGAACTAAGAGATTATAGGGGCCTGTATGGGAGAAGTGTTTATGGGGAGCGCGTGCAGGATTTTCTGCGTCTCGTCCCGCAGGAAGATAGTGTTTGTGAAATGATAGAAAGTTCTGGCCCTAACCGGCAGACTTTACTAGAAATAGTTGATGTTAATGGGGAGCACGAGCAAGATTCGTCGTGTCTCGTCCCGCAAGAGTTGGATGTTGAAGTAGTAACGGAAAGTTCTGGCCCTAACCGGCAGACCTTACCGAAGGTCGTAGTGGTAGAAGTAGCCGACCCATCCGACGCAAACCTCCAGTTTAAACATTGCGAGAGTATTAAGGAGAAAGATTACGAAAATTTTAGTGATAGCCGGACACGATTGGTAGAAAAGCACATAGATTACAGCGTGTATGAGGTTAGAGCTGACATTATACGGTCAGACGTTAACAGTGTGGGTTGCGCAGATCTAGAGGAAGTAATTGCAGATACTACTGGGCGCATTCCTCCAGGTAGATTGGCAGATGAGATCAATCTGACTAAAGAGGAATCAACGAAGGTGACAATTAGTGAATTGATAGCAAAGCAACACTCACTAGTTGACGAGTTAGAGGAAAAGGTTTCGGTATTGGAGGCGAAGCTACAGACTAAGCCTCAGGACAAACGTGTTGAAATTAAAACTGTATGTGAACAGAGGCTGAAAAAGCCGCCAGACAAGCCGAATTTAGGATCAAAGCCGGATGGTTTTCTCTGGAATGACCTGGATATAGACGAGGATTTACTGTGGGAAAATAATGAAACAGTCGAGGACAAGTGTAGACAGATAGTAGTGTCTGTTAATATGCACGACCTACAACTAAACGTGTTGATTGACGCCGGTGCAGAATTGAGTGCTGTATCTGGGAAAATATTTGAGTTACTGAAAGACAGACCCGGCATCGTAGTTATGCCAGTAACAGGAGTGAAAATTATCGGTGCTACTGGGAAGGCCAGTAAACCGGTCACAAAACAGATTTTTGTCAACTTCGAGATATGTGGGGCACGATTTGAGCAAGAGTTTGTCGTCGTGCCAGACTTAACTACGGAAGTAATTATCGGGTTAGATTGGCTATTAAAGTACCGTGCAGTGATTAATTGCGAAAGCAAAACTTTGACATGTACGTCCCAAGATAAAACAATAGTAGTTAGTTTTGACGAGGCAGGAGACGGTGTGCATAGGCAATACCAGCCTATACACATTGTTAACTGGCCGAATGGTATTGACGTAGGTATGAATTTGAACTACTGTAATGTGAGGAATCTCGGCATTGACAATAGTGTAGAAAGTGAATTGGAAAGTATTGTAGACGGTGTGTCAAACGTAACACACGAACAAAGACGAGGCCTGTATGAAGTAATAACGAGGAATAAGAGTGTGTTTTCAGACAAACCGGGACTTGTGGAAGGATATAAATGCAAGTTGCATGTAATTCCGCACGAACCATTCTTCGTGAGACCATATGCTATACCGCTGTCCAAAAAGGAAGCAGTGCAACGGGAGATAGATAAGATGATCGAATGGGGAGTGATTGAAAGAAGTACGAGTCCATACAATAACGGTTTGGTCATTGTAGCAAAACGGGATGGTTGTGTGCGTATTGTGATTGACGCACGCACGTTGAATAGGGTCGTTCAACGCGAAACAGACAGACCAGAGAGTATGGAGGAGATTTTGCAACGTTTTCATGACGTTAAGTTCATGACTAGCCTCGATCTGACGGCTAGTTACTGGCAAATAGAACTCGAAGAAGAATCTAGGCCATACACCGCCTTCTTGTTTGCGGGCAGGTGTTATCAGTATAGAGTACTGCCGTTTGGACTTAATATATCTGTGTCCGTATTCATCAGGGCCCTAGATAAAGTGCTAGGACCGGCTTTGAGTTCAAGATTAACTGTATATGTTGACGACCTATTGTTGGCCAATGCCACTTGGCATGACCATTGTGACCTGTTAGATGAAGTTTTTAGAGCATTGCGCCGTGGCGGAATGACTCTAAAGCTAAAGAAATGCGAATTTGTGAAGCAGGAACTGAAATTTTTAGGGCATGTAATTACCACTGCTGGTATTACGAAAGACCCAGAGAAACTAGAAGCAATAAGGAATTGTCCTCCACCCAAGTCTAGGAAACAGTTAAAAAGTTTTCTAGGGCTCACAGGATTTTACCGTAAATTTGTAAAAGGACAAGTGTTTAATGATGAAAATTTGAATAACCTCTTACGCAAAAATGTTCCGTTTGTGTGGACTGACGGGTGTCAGACCGCTTTCAAGAGATTAAAAGACGAGTTGTTAAGATCTAACATACTATTTCATCCTGATTTATCGCTACCCTTCCATCTGGGAACGGATTCGTCGAATTACGGGGTGGGGGTAGAACTGTTCCAAGAAGTTGGTAAAGGAGAGGATAAGGAACACCGGACGATAGCGTTCGCGAGTCGAACTTTATCAAAAAGTGAGCGAAACTACACGATTTCTGAGAAAGAGTGTCTCGCTATCGTGTGGGGATTCAAGAAGTTCAAGGGTTACCTATGGGACCGTAAGGCGATTGTTCATACGGACCATAAGGCGCTCACTTATCTGAAGGATTGTAAACTACTTCACGAAAGACTGACTATGTGGTCGTTGTATTTACAGCAATTTAACTATGACATCTGTTACGTAAAAGGGACCGACAATTGCGTAGCGGATGCGCTGTCGCGGTTGCCCGAGTCTAATCAAGGTCTATTGAAAGATGAGGCAGATGGAGTGGTCAAATTGTACTATTTTAAAGAAGTTGAGGGACGTAAATTAATAATGAACATCTGTAAGAATCTACGTCGTCATCAGAACGAGGATGGTTGTTTAAATATGATGAAAACCCGATATGATGAAAAGAGTCCAGAAGGAGAGAAATTAAGGAAGTATTACAAGATATACGATCATATCTTGTACATACGTAAGGGTGAAGATAGTAATATTTGGCGGGTATGCTGGCCCACCAAATACGTCACGGAAATAATAGACTACTACCATTTGGCGTATGGTCACTGTGGACCAAAGAAATGTGCGGAAAAGCTGAGTGAAGTAGTGCATTTTAACAACATGTTAAAACGAGGTACTGACAGAGTGAAAACTTGCGATTTATGTCAGAAGGTAAAGGTTACCAACTGTACGAGTCGTGGTCCTATGCAAAGTATAATGCCTAACGACACCTTTGAGTTACTGTGCGTGGACGTGTACGGACCTTTGCCCAAGTCATCAGGAAACTTTGCCTACATTTTAGTAGTGCTAGAAGCTTTTTCCAAGTTCATCAAACTATACCCGATTAGGAAAGCTACAGCCAAAGCGGTCTATAGCAAGCTTGTGAACGATTATTTTGTTCATATTGGTAAGCCCAAGGCGATTCTATCAGACAATGGGGCACAATTTACTTCTAAGTTGTGGAATGAAGGCATGGAAAGTAATGGGGTCGAGGTGATCCATATTTCAGCTTATTGTCCGGCTGGGAATCCCGCTGAGAGGTATATGCGCGAGCTAGGCCGACTGTGCCGTACCTATTGCCATCACAACCATAGGGCATGGGGCAAATATGTAGCAGTATTTGAGAGAATTATGAACACCTTGAGACATGAATCTACGGGATTTTCTCCAGAGGAAATCCTGTTGGATGACAGAAGTAAAAGTTTAGTGGAAGAGATAATCAAATTCCCTCCACGGATTGACATTAGTATTGGTGTGAAAAAGGATCGTTTGCGAGAAGTAATGAAGCTAAAAGCCGATGCTCGCATACGTCGTCATGACGCTAAAGCGCGTTTTGCTAAGTTTGCAATCGGAGTCTTAGTACTTGTAAAAGCTCATGAGAAATCGAGCGAGTTAGACCATGAAATCTCTAAATTTAAGTTTGTTTATAATGGACCATATAAAGTCATTGGTATACCTCACACAAATGCTTATTGCTTAGAGTATCCAAGCTCTGGAAAACTATTAGGTATACGGAACATTGTAGACTTGAAATTGTACCAACCTAGGATCAATTAATACCACACAATGGGTAATTTATACAGTATGTAAAATAGAGTGTAAGATTTAACGATTTGCTAGATTGCCATGCTTTTGACTGACCAAGGTCATTAAAGAAGTTGTAATTAATAAGTAATTAATTTTGATTAATCAATTTAATTTTAATCAATTTAATCATGATCTAATCAACTGATAAATCCCAGCTGCTAGTTTAAGTTTTCAGCTGAGTCACAGAAGATTAAGGAATGTAAATATGATTTTGTAAATAGCTGTAAGATTCCATAAATATGTGATTTACTAGTCATTGCCGATGTACTTAGACGCTGTTTTAAGTTTCAGGCTAGTACATGCGTGTGATGATGGACAGTGTTGAGTTATCCACTGTGATAGTGTTTATGGACTCCTTGAGATTACTCGGGAGTGAGTTTTTCCGAAAGAATTCAGTGAAACGGACGTTCTGGAAACGCCGTCACAAGGGCGAGTGAGATCAAGCGTGCCGGACACGCGGGCGCAACAATACTGGCGAGGCGAGCCGCTGTCGGCTCTTGTGCCCCTGTCGGCTCTTGTGCCGCTGTCGGCATTCTTTGTACTTGCGAGTACGGAAGGAGGAATTGTTTTTCTTCCTGGACAGCTGAAAGAACTCTGCTGTTAATATTTATGTTTTTGTCGAACTGCTGTACATTATTTTCTTGTTTAGCGTTAAATAGATTCTCGTGACGAGAATATTAATTATGAAAAGGTTATATAAAATGTGTAGTCTATTTAATTATTTATTTGCGTATTTTGATCTACCTGTTTTTATGACCATGCACACTAATTAATTTTGCAAATAGTATTTCATTTCTCATAGTGTTACGAATTTTAATGATTTTGGAATAGCTAAACCATTTCCTATATTTTCTATGAATTTTAATATGTTGTCAACCTGTTTTATTTTGTGCAAGATGACAGAGTGGAATAAGATTAGGAGTGTCTCCACTCAATTATTATGGTCTAAAAATTGATTTATGGTTAATTAGACGAATGCTAAATTTTGTTGATGTTTTGAGCATATGCATTTCCACTGTTTCTTTTTTGGGACATTTTCTGAGTCTGTTTACGTTACACGATCATCCTCAGACAATGTGGGGCACGTGTAACGCCGGAAATGCATATCCTCCTATTTCCATCTATTGTACTATTATTTTTTTTCCTTGTTTTGTTACCTCAAGATATGACATTTCTGTCTCTTTATATATTGTAATTGTTTTACTGTTTGTATATATATATTTATGCACTTATGTCGATGTATAATTGGTTTGTTTCGTAAATATTATTTGTATTTTTACGCTGGGTTTTGCCTAGGGAAAACTGCTATCGAACGATTACATCGATGGGTCGTGTGAAGAATCAAAGTGTAGTGTTAACTCTGCCGCGTGGAGCGCGGGCAGAGCAATAGAGAGTCTGGCTGGAGTAGCGAGTGGAGCTGGTGTGTTGTGTGACGCTCCCGCGAGTTGCCGCGCTTTCGGGGTTTGGCAGCATGTAACTGCGCTCGACTTGCGATAATAGTTTCAGACATGGTGTCGCGGACGGGAAGCATTGGCTGGCGCACATCAAGAGCCCGTTTCGTCTGGTGACCGTGTTGAGAAGAAGGCGCGGCAACATCCAGCTTCTGCAACAGCGACGGCCGACAATGAGTGACTGTCGCCACCTCCTCGATCGACGGCTTCAAACCTTCAATCAACCAACAAGGAAGACTGGAAGCACGTAAAGTTTTAGAACTGTATGGCAGACCTCAGCTTTTCAAATTGTTCCATTTGCATCGCAAAATTACAGCAACTTAGCATGAACCTTCGTTGCTCATTGTCTCAATTGCATTACCAAGCAGGGTCCCTTCCTTTTCCGAAATCAACCCGAGTGTCGTTGAAATTCAGATGCCAGCATTAAAGTACAATCATTCCATTTCACTGCTTTAATTTCAAAGTTCAGTTTAAGTATTCATAGCTGGCTACAGTATTTAGATTACGCAAGCACAAATTAAGAGTGCGAGTTTAGTTACCGTATTTTAGCTTACCTGTGACTGTAGCTCAGCTTGGTACGTACTAAATCTTACTATTGTTAATTGTTCAGAATCATTTAATTCAAGTTCAAAGCTAAATCTCTTATTTCTAAATTGCGTAGATTCAAGTAGCTTTTGAAATGATTGTTGAGGTAGTCCAAGACTAACCGTATTTTACTGAATTTCGATGTGCTTAAGAAAGAAAGCTTCTTATTAATTTCAGTCACTAAATTAACTTTCAGTTTTCCGGTTTTATTAATTCTTTTGCTAAATTAAGTCAGAGTGCAGCGAAAGTTATTACTTCTGACAAACTTTCAGTTTTCACACTACACGTGTCAACCTTCAGTTGCCACGCTCATAGTGCTAATTATATGTGTAATTACCTTTCTTTTTCAGTTACTATAGTAATTATCCTTAGGACTGGCGACCGTAATTTCCCCCAAATCTCAAATATCTAATTACCGCTAGTTAATTGTTAACGTAACGGCCGCACATTTACTTTCTTCATTAACTTTACCCCTTTTCAAAATTAATTTCCACCAGTTTCATTTGCATTTTTCCTTTCATTTAGATGTAACCCTTTCCTACCTCTTTACCGACAGATTAACTTCGTTGACGATTGCTTTTTCCCAAATTTCCATTAGGTACACGCGGTTTAATTTTTCACTGTCGTTAAGGTCGATAAGTGAGGGGGAGGTTACACGTGGCGACCTGGTGACAGGACAATCTTCAGTTTTGAGGTTGTTCTGGACACGAATTTTGTATGGTGCAAATCTCGTAACAAAGTATTGGTTACGTACAGGCCGTTACGTCAGCGAGAATAAGTAGTGGGAATAATCCTAATTATATTTGAGATTTGGCATTTATATTGAAAATTATTAAAATGAGTGAAGGCAACAATTGCCAAAACTTGGTAGACTTGGATACGGAACAATCGGTCGAACAGTGGGAAACGCGCACCGCGGTACCCATTGTTCAGGGGCAGGCGGCTAGCATGAAAGACGCGACCGCCGAAACGCAACATAGAGCAGAAATGGAATTCCAAACTTTAGAAAATGTTTCGGAATCGAAAGTGAAAATCAAATCTGAATCCCTTGATGACGAATACGGGGGGACAATTAAAGAGGAAGCCGCTACGGAAGTAAAACCGGTAGTTTCCGGGAATTTAACTGATTTATTGAATGTTTTGATTAACGAAATCAAGAGTCAATCGGCCAAGCAAGATGATCAGGCTGCCAAGCAAGAAGCTCAGGCTGCCAAACAAGAAGCTCAGGCTGCCAAGCAAGAAGCTCAGTCTGAAAAATTTGAACGGATGCTAGACGATCAGAACAAAGCTATTAACGTTGTTATCAACAATGTTGGAGTTGTTAACACAAAAGTTGATAAAATCAAAGAAGATATTGTTGTAATTAATACCGAAATCGGTAATCTTAAACAGGAAATGATAGGCGTTCAGGCGGAAATTGCGAGCATAAACACTCGTTTTAATTCCGAAATTAGCAGAATCGAAAAAAGTGTAGGAGAATCAGTTGCTCCGATCATCGAGAATAAGGTGCCGGAACAAATTCAATTAGTGAAAAAAGAGGATCAAAAGGAGGTGGAAACTTTAAAGGCTTTAGTATCCGAAGTAGATACCAAAGTGACGAAGCAGGCTAATACCTGCGAAGAGAAAAAAGGGAAGTAGAACCGCTTGCGACAACCACTTGCCAAGTAATTACGAGAGTGTCGGAATTAGAAAAGAGACTTGACGAAAAACAGAGCTATGTGCCAATCTATGCACATAGTTCGGAATTGTTGACGAAAGAGGAGCGGTTCGACCCCTTGAAAAAAGGCGGTGTACACGCGACGGATTTCATTAAGAATTGTGAAAGAGTTTTACCCAGATCATGGACTGATGAGAGAAAAATTAATGCGATTATTGATGTGTTGGCTGGTGATGCCAAGCGTTGGGGCTTAAACCTCAACATTACGAACCTGACTTTTGACGAATTTAAAAATTTGTTTCTGGCTGAATACTGGTCAGAGCAAAAACAGCAAAGTGTCTGGCGCGAATTTGTCGTATCGAGGCCTTTCGATGCGAATTCGCGCGGCTCGATGAAGGAGTTTTGTGAGGGCTGGATCCGCAAGTTGGAATATTTGCGTGATCGCTGCACGGAATCCGAAATAGTCTGGGAACTCTACATGAAGCTTCCAGATGATACAAAACGCTACGTAGGAAGCAATTACAGGACAATCAATGATTTCCTGGAAAGAGTTGAGGACGAGGACAATTGGCGCAATAATCGCGGTACTGGTAGAGGCCGTGGTAACAACAACGGGTACCACAGCAACCGCAACAATGATAACTATGGGAATAATGCATACCGCAATCTTGACAGCGATAACAATAATGGTTCGGGCCGTAATGACAATCGGTACAATGCGAATAATAACAGGAATGACGGAAACCAGTATCACACTAGCATGATACGGGCTTTGCAGAATAGTAATAACGCCAGAGGGTGTGATCAGCCGCCTCGGCAGCATCCGGGGAGCGTATCTGCTGGGACGAGACAGGGAAACCATTAGCCGCGCCGGTGAGGGGCCGACCGGGCGTGGAGAAATTTTGGCGGCCCAATAACAGGAGAAAACTCAGGTGTCGTCGTTATGAAAATTCCGTATGGAATAATCAACGGCGGGAGAGTGTGCCAGTGTTAAGAGAAAGGAGTGCGCCCACAAGTAGTAGATAAGCTGTATACACGGCAGTAGAAAATACATTCACTGTCAGTGAGAACAATTTAAGTAGTGTTCCGGAAATCGATTATAAAGTGGCAGCTGTAATACCCACAGTGGAACTGGAGATTGAGTTTAAGAAAGATTCGCAAGTGTTGAGAGTAGATCAGATCTCGGATAAAACGTCCGTCATCGAGCGAGGGGATGCAGAGAGGGATGAGGTCTGGTTAAGGCAGTTCGGTCGCTTGTACGACGAACTAAGAGATTATAGGGGCCTGTATGGGAGAAGTGTTTATGGGGAGCGCGTGCAGGATTTTCTGCGTCTCGTCCCGCAGGAAGATAGTGTTTGTGAAATGATAGAAAGTTCTGGCCCTAACCGGCAGACTTTACTAGAAATAGTTGATGTTAATGGGGAGCACGAGCAAGATTCGTCGTGTCTCGTCCCGCAAGAGTTGGATGTTGAAGTAGTAACGGAAAGTTCTGGCCCTAACCGGCAGACCTTACCGAAGGTCGTAGTGGTAGAAGTAGCCGACCCATCCGACGCAAACCTCCAGTTTAAACATTGCGAGAGTATTAAGGAGAAAGATTACGAAAATTTTAGTGATAGCCGGACACGATTGGTAGAAAAGCACATAGATTACAGCGTGTATGAGGTTAGAGCTGACATTATACGGTCAGACGTTAACAGTGTGGGTTGCGCAGATCTAGAGGAAGTAATTGCAGATACTACTGGGCGCATTCCTCCAGGTAGATTGGCAGATGAGATCAATCTGACTAAAGAGGAATCAACGAAGGTGACAATTAGTGAATTGATAGCAAAGCAACACTCACTAGTTGACGAGTTAGAGGAAAAGGTTTCGGTATTGGAGGCGAAGCTACAGACTAAGCCTCAGGACAAACGTGTTGAAATTAAAACTGTATGTGAACAGAGGCTGAAAAAGCCGCCAGACAAGCCGAATTTAGGATCAAAGCCGGATGGTTTTCTCTGGAATGACCTGGATATAGACGAGGATTTACTGTGGGAAAATAATGAAACAGTCGAGGACAAGTGTAGACAGATAGTAGTGTCTGTTAATATGCACGACCTACAACTAAACGTGTTGATTGACGCCGGTGCAGAATTGAGTGCTGTATCTGGGAAAATATTTGAGTTACTGAAAGACAGACCCGGCATCGTAGTTATGCCAGTAACAGGAGTGAAAATTATCGGTGCTACTGGGAAGGCCAGTAAACCGGTCACAAAACAGATTTTTGTCAACTTCGAGATATGTGGGGCACGATTTGAGCAAGAGTTTGTCGTCGTGCCAGACTTAACTACGGAAGTAATTATCGGGTTAGATTGGCTATTAAAGTACCGTGCAGTGATTAATTGCGAAAGCAAAACTTTGACATGTACGTCCCAAGATAAAACAATAGTAGTTAGTTTTGACGAGGCAGGAGACGGTGTGCATAGGCAATACCAGCCTATACACATTGTTAACTGGCCGAATGGTATTGACGTAGGTATGAATTTGAACTACTGTAATGTGAGGAATCTCGGCATTGACAATAGTGTAGAAAGTGAATTGGAAAGTATTGTAGACGGTGTGTCAAACGTAACACACGAACAAAGACGAGGCCTGTATGAAGTAATAACGAGGAATAAGAGTGTGTTTTCAGACAAACCGGGACTTGTGGAAGGATATAAATGCAAGTTGCATGTAATTCCGCACGAACCATTCTTCGTGAGACCATATGCTATACCGCTGTCCAAAAAGGAAGCAGTGCAACGGGAGATAGATAAGATGATCGAATGGGGAGTGATTGAAAGAAGTACGAGTCCATACAATAACGGTTTGGTCATTGTAGCAAAACGGGATGGTTGTGTGCGTATTGTGATTGACGCACGCACGTTGAATAGGGTCGTTCAACGCGAAACAGACAGACCAGAGAGTATGGAGGAGATTTTGCAACGTTTTCATGACGTTAAGTTCATGACTAGCCTCGATCTGACGGCTAGTTACTGGCAAATAGAACTCGAAGAAGAATCTAGGCCATACACCGCCTTCTTGTTTGCGGGCAGGTGTTATCAGTATAGAGTACTGCCGTTTGGACTTAATATATCTGTGTCCGTATTCATCAGGGCCCTAGATAAAGTGCTAGGACCGGCTTTGAGTTCAAGATTAACTGTATATGTTGACGACCTATTGTTGGCCAATGCCACTTGGCATGACCATTGTGACCTGTTAGATGAAGTTTTTAGAGCATTGCGCCGTGGCGGAATGACTCTAAAGCTAAAGAAATGCGAATTTGTGAAGCAGGAACTGAAATTTTTAGGGCATGTAATTACCACTGCTGGTATTACGAAAGACCCAGAGAAACTAGAAGCAATAAGGAATTGTCCTCCACCCAAGTCTAGGAAACAGTTAAAAAGTTTTCTAGGGCTCACAGGATTTTACCGTAAATTTGTAAAAGGACAAGTGTTTAATGATGAAAATTTGAATAACCTCTTACGCAAAAATGTTCCGTTTGTGTGGACTGACGGGTGTCAGACCGCTTTCAAGAGATTAAAAGACGAGTTGTTAAGATCTAACATACTATTTCATCCTGATTTATCGCTACCCTTCCATCTGGGAACGGATTCGTCGAATTACGGGGTGGGGGTAGAACTGTTCCAAGAAGTTGGTAAAGGAGAGGATAAGGAACACCGGACGATAGCGTTCGCGAGTCGAACTTTATCAAAAAGTGAGCGAAACTACACGATTTCTGAGAAAGAGTGTCTCGCTATCGTGTGGGGATTCAAGAAGTTCAAGGGTTACCTATGGGACCGTAAGGCGATTGTTCATACGGACCATAAGGCGCTCACTTATCTGAAGGATTGTAAACTACTTCACGAAAGACTGACTAGGTGGTCGTTGTATTTACAGCAATTTAACTATGACATCTGTTACGTAAAAGGGACCGACAATTGCGTAGCGGATGCGCTGTCGCGGTTGCCCGAGTCTAATCAAGGTCTATTGAAAGATGAGGCAGATGGAGTGGTCAAATTGTACTATTTTAAAGAAGTTGAGGGACGTAAATTAATAATGAACATCTGTAAGAATCTACGTCGTCATCAGAACGAGGATGGTTGTTTAAATATGATGAAAACCCGATATGATGAAAAGAGTCCAGAAGGAGAGAAATTAAGGAAGTATTACAAGATATACGATCATATCTTGTACATACGTAAGGGTGAAGATAGTAATATTTGGCGGGTATGCTGGCCCACCAAATACGTCACGGAAATAATAGACTACTACCATTTGGCGTATGGTCACTGTGGACCAAAGAAATGTGCGGAAAAGCTGAGTGAAGTAGTGCATTTTAACAACATGTTAAAACGAGGTACTGACAGAGTGAAAACTTGCGATTTATGTCAGAAGGTAAAGGTTACCAACTGTACGAGTCGTGGTCCTATGCAAAGTATAATGCCTAACGACACCTTTGAGTTACTGTGCGTGGACGTGTACGGACCTTTGCCCAAGTCATCAGGAAACTTTGCCTACATTTTAGTAGTGCTAGAAGCTTTTTCCAAGTTCATCAAACTATACCCGATTAGGAAAGCTACAGCCAAAGCGGTCTATAGCAAGCTTGTGAACGATTATTTTGTTCATATTGGTAAGCCCAAGGCGATTCTATCAGACAATGGGGCACAATTTACTTCTAAGTTGTGGAATGAAGGCATGGAAAGTAATGGGGTCGAGGTGATCCATATTTCAGCTTATTGTCCGGCTGGGAATCCCGCTGAGAGGTATATGCGCGAGCTAGGCCGACTGTGCCGTACCTATTGCCATCACAACCATAGGGCATGGGGCAAATATGTAGCAGTATTTGAGAGAATTATGAACACCTTGAGACATGAATCTACGGGATTTTCTCCAGAGGAAATCCTGTTGGATGACAGAAGTAAAAGTTTAGTGGAAGAGATAATCAAATTCCCTCCACGGATTGACATTAGTATTGGTGTGAAAAAGGATCGTTTGCGAGAAGTAATGAAGCTAAAAGCCGATGCTCGCATACGTCGTCATGACGCTAAAGCGCGTTTTGCTAAGTTTGCAATCGGAGTCTTAGTACTTGTAAAAGCTCATGAGAAATCGAGCGAGTTAGACCATGAAATCTCTAAATTTAAGTTTGTTTATAATGGACCATATAAAGTCATTGGTATACCTCACACAAATGCTTATTGCTTAGAGTATCCAAGCTCTGGAAAACTATTAGGTATACGGAACATTGTAGACTTGAAATTGTACCAACCTAGGATCAATTAATACCACACAATGGGTAATTTATACAGTATGTAAAATAGAGTGTAAGATTTAACGATTTGCTAGATTGCCATGCTTTTGACTGACCAAGGTCATTAAAGAAGTTGTAATTAATAAGTAATTAATTTTGATTAATCAATTTAATTTTAATCAATTTAATCATGATCTAATCAACTGATAAATCCCAGCTGCTAGTTTAAGTTTTCAGCTGAGTCACAGAAGATTAAGGAATGTAAATATGATTTTGTAAATAGCTGTAAGATTCCATAAATATGTGATTTACTAGTCATTGCCGATGTACTTAGACGCTGTTTTAAGTTTCAGGCTAGTACATGCGTGTGATGATGGACAGTGTTGAGTTATCCACTGTGATAGTGTTTATGGACTCCTTGAGATTACTCGGGAGTGAGTTTTTCCGAAAGAATTCAGTGAAACGGACGTTCTGGAAACGCCGTCACAAGGGCGAGTGAGATCAAGCGTGCCGGACACGCGGGCGCAACAATACTGGCGAGGCGAGCCGCTGTCGGCTCTTGTGCCCCTGTCGGCTCTTGTGCCGCTGTCGGCATTCTTTGTACTTGCGAGTACGGAAGGAGGAATTGTTTTTCTTCCTGGACAGCTGAAAGAACTCTGCTGTTAATATTTATGTTTTTGTCGAACTGCTGTACATTATTTTCTTGTTTAGCGTTAAATAGATTCTCGTGACGAGAATATTAATTATGAAAAGGTTATATAAAATGTGTAGTCTATTTAATTATTTATTTGCGTATTTTGATCTACCTGTTTTTATGACCATGCACACTAATTAATTTTGCAAATAGTATTTCATTTCTCATAGTGTTACGAATTTTAATGATTTTGGAATAGCTAAACCATTTCCTATATTTTCTATGAATTTTAATATGTTGTCAACCTGTTTTATTTTGTGCAAGATGACAGAGTGGAATAAGATTAGGAGTGTCTCCACTCAATTATTATGGTCTAAAAATTGATTTATGGTTAATTAGACGAATGCTAAATTTTGTTGATGTTTTGAGCATATGCATTTCCACTGTTTCTTTTTTGGGACATTTTCTGAGTCTGTTTACGTTACACGATCATCCTCAGACAATGTGGGGCACGTGTAACGCCGGAAATGCATATCCTCCTATTTCCATCTATTGTACTATTATTTTTTTTCCTTGTTTTGTTACCTCAAGATATGACATTTCTGTCTCTTTATATATTGTAATTGTTTTACTGTTTGTATATATATATTTATGCACTTATGTCGATGTATAATTGGTTTGTTTCGTAAATATTATTTGTATTTTTACGCTGGGTTTTGCCTAGGGAAAACTGCTATCGAACGATTACATCGATGGGTCGTGTGAAGAATCAAAGTGTAGTGTTAACTCTGCCGCGTGGAGCGCGGGCAGAGCAATAGAGAGTCTGGCTGGAGTAGCGAGTGGAGCTGGTGTGTTGTGTGACGCTCCCGCGAGTTGCCGCGCTTTCGGGGTTTGGCAGCATGTAACTGCGCTCGACTTGCGATAATAGTTTCAGACATGGTGTCGCGGACGGGAAGCATTGGCTGGCGCACATCAAGAGCCCGTTTCGTCTGGTGACCGTGTTGAGAAGAAGGCGCGGCAACATCCAGCTTCTGCAACAGCGACGGCCGACAATGAGTGACTGTCGCCACCTCCTCGATCGACGGCTTCAAACCTTCAATCAACCAACAAGGAAGACTGGAAGCACGTAAAGTTTTAGAACTGTATGGCAGACCTCAGCTTTTCAAATTGTTCCATTTGCATCGCAAAATTACAGCAACTTAGCATGAACCTTCGTTGCTCATTGTCTCAATTGCATTACCAAGCAGGGTCCCTTCCTTTTCCGAAATCAACCCGAGTGTCGTTGAAATTCAGATGCCAGCATTAAAGTACAATCATTCCATTTCACTGCTTTAATTTCAAAGTTCAGTTTAAGTATTCATAGCTGGCTACAGTATTTAGATTACGCAAGCACAAATTAAGAGTGCGAGTTTAGTTACCGTATTTTAGCTTACCTGTGACTGTAGCTCAGCTTGGTACGTACTAAATCTTACTATTGTTAATTGTTCAGAATCATTTAATTCAAGTTCAAAGCTAAATCTCTTATTTCTAAATTGCGTAGATTCAAGTAGCTTTTGAAATGATTGTTGAGGTAGTCCAAGACTAACCGTATTTTACTGAATTTCGATGTGCTTAAGAAAGAAAGCTTCTTATTAATTTCAGTCACTAAATTAACTTTCAGTTTTCCAGTTTTATTAATTCTTTTGCTAAATTAAGTCAGAGTGCAGCGAAAGTTATTACTTCTGACAAACTTTCAGTTTTCACACTACACGTGTCAACCTTCAGTTGCCACGCTCATAGTGCTAATTATATGTGTAATTACCTTTCTTTTTCAGTTACTATAGTAATTGTCCTTAGGACTGGCGACCGTAATTTCCCCCAAATCTCAAATATCTAATTACCGCTAGTTAATTGTTAACGTAACGGCCGCACATTTACTTTCTTCATTAACTTTACCCCTTTTCAAAATTAATTTCCACCAGTTTCATTTGCATTTTTCCTTTCATTTAGATGTAACCCTTTCCTACCTCTTTACCGACAGATTAACTTCGTTGACGATTGCTTTTTCCCAAATTTCCATTAGGTACACGCGGTTTAATTTTTCACTGTCGTTAAGGTCGATAAGTGAGGGGGAGGTTACACGTGGCGACCTGGTGACAGGACAATCTTCAGTTTTGAGGTTGTTCTGGACACGAATTTTGTATGGTGCAAATCTCGTAACAAAGTATTGGTTACGTACAGGCCGTTACGTCAGCGAGAATAAGTAGTGGGAATAATCCTAATTATATTTGAGATTTGGCATTTATATTGAAAATTATTAAAATGAGTGAAGGCAACAATTGCCAAAACTTGGTAGACTTGGATACGGAACAATCGGTCGAACAGTGGGAAACGCGCACCGCGGTACCCATTGTTCAGGGGCAGGCGGCTAGCATGAAAGACGCGACCGCCGAAACGCAACATAGAGCAGAAATGGAATTCCAAACTTTAGAAAATGTTTCGGAATCGAAAGTGAAAATCAAATCTGAATCCCTTGATGACGAATACGGGGGGACAATTAAAGAGGAAGCCGCTACGGAAGTAAAACCGGTAGTTTCCGGGAATTTAACTGATTTATTGAATGTTTTGATTAACGAAATCAAGAGTCAATCGGCCAAGCAAGAAGATCAGGCTGCCAAGCAAGAAGCTCAGGCTGCCAAACAAGAAGCTCAGGCTGCCAAGCAAGAAGCTCAGTCTGAAAAATTTGAACGGATGCTAGACGATCAGAACAAAGCTATTAACGTTGTTATCAACAATGTTGGAGTTGTTAACACAAAAGTTGATAAAATCAAAGAAGATATTGTTGTAATTAATACCGAAATCGGTAATCTTAAACAGGAAATGATAGGCGTTCAGGCGGAAATTGCGAGCATAAACACTCGTTTTAATTCCGAAATTAGCAGAATCGAAAAAAGTGTAGGAGAATCAGTTGCTCCGATCATCGAGAATAAGGTGCCGGAACAAATTCAATTAGTGAAAAAAGAGGATCAAAAGGAGGTGGAAACTTTAAAGGCTTTAGTATCCGAAGTAGATACCAAAGTGACGAAGCAGGCTAATACCTGCGAAGAGAAAAAAGGGAAGTAGAACCGCTTGCGACAACCACTTGCCAAGTAATTACGAGAGTGTCGGAATTAGAAAAGAGACTTGACGAAAAACAGAGCTATGTGCCAATCTATGCACATAGTTCGGAATTGTTGACGAAAGAGGAGCGGTTCGACCCCTTGAAAAAAGGCGGTATACACGCGACGGATTTCATTAAGAATTGTGAAAGAGTTTTACCCAGATCATGGACTGATGAGAGAAAAATTAATGCGATTATTGATGTGTTGGCTGGTGATGCCAAGCGTTGGGGCTTAAACCTCAACATTACGAACCTGACTTTTGACGAATTTAAAAATTTGTTTCTGGCTGAATACTGGTCAGAGCAAAAACAGCAAAGTGTCTGGCGCGAATTTGTCGTATCGAGGCCTTTCGATGCGAATTCGCGCGGCTCGATGAAGGAGTTTTGTGAGGGCTGGATCCGCAAGTTGGAATATTTGCGTGATCGCTGCACGGAATCCGAAATAGTCTGGGAACTCTACATGAAGCTTCCAGATGATACAAAACGCTACGTAGGAAGCAATTACAGGACAATCAATGATTTCCTGGAAAGAGTTGAGGACGAGGACAATTGGCGCAATAATCGCGGTACTGGTAGAGGCCGTGGTAACAACAACGGGTACCACAGCAACCACAACAATGATAACTATGGGAATAATGCATACCGCAATCTTGACAGCGATAACAATAATGGTTCGGGCCGCAATGACAATCGGTACAATGCGAATAATAACAGGAATGACGGAAACCAGTATCACACTAGCATGATACGGGCTTCGCAGAATAGTAATAACGCCAGAGGGTGTGATCAGCCGCCTCGGCAGCATCCGGGGAGCGTATCTGCTGGGACGAGACAGGGAAACCATTAGCCGCGCCGGTGAGGGGCCGACCGGGCGTGGAGAAATTTTGGCGGCCCAATAACAGGAGAAAACTCAGGTGTCGTCGTTATGAAAATTCCGTATGGAATAATCAACGGCGGGAGAGTGTGCCAGTGTTAAGAGAAAGGAGTGCGCCCACAAGTAGTAGATAAGCTGTATACACGGCAGTAGAAAATACATTCACTGTCAGTGAGAACAATTTAAGTAGTGTTCCGGAAATCGATTATAAAGTGGCAGCTGTAATACCCACAGTGGAACTGGAGATTGAGTTTAAGAAAGATTCGCAAGTGTTGAGAGTAGATCAGATCTCGGATAAAACGTCCGTCATCGAGCGAGGGGATGCAGAGAGGGATGAGGTCTGGTTAAGGCAGTTCGGTCGCTTGTACGACGAACTAAGAGATTATAGGGGCCTGTATGGGAGAAGTGTTTATGGGGAGCGCGTGCAGGATTTTCCGCGTCTCGTCCCGCAGGAAGATAGTGTTTGTGAAATGATAGAAAGTTCTGGCCCTAACCGGCAGACTTTACTAGAAATAGTTGATGTTAATGGGGAGCACGAGCAAGATTCGTCGTGTCTCGTCCCGCAAGAGTTGGATGTTGAAGTAGTAACGGAAAGTTCTGGCCCTAACCGGCAGACCTTACCGAAGGTCGTAGTGGTAGAAGTAGCCGACCCATCCGACGCAAACCTCCAGTTTAAACATTGCGAGAGTATTAAGGAGAAAGATTACGAAAATTTTAGTGATAGCCGGACACGATTGGTAGAAAAGCACATAGATTACAGCGTGTATGAGGTTAGAGCTGACATTATACGGTCAGACGTTAACAGTGTGGGTTGCGCAGATCTAGAGGAAGTAATTGCAGATACTACTGGGCGCATTCCTCCAGGTAGATTGGCAGATGAGATCAATCTGACTAAAGAGGAATCAACGAAGGTGACAATTAGTGAATTGATAGCAAAGCAACACTCACTATTTGACGAGTTAGAGGAAAAGGTTTCGGTATTGGAGGCGAAGCTACAGACTAAGCCTCAGGACAAACGTGTTGAAATTAAAACTGTATGTGAACAGAGGCTGAAAAAGCCGCCAGACAAGCCGAATTTAGGATCAAAGCCGGATGGTTTTCTCTGGAATGACCTGGATATAGACGAGGATTTACTGTGGGAAAATAATGAAACAGTCGAGGACAAGTGTAGACAGATAGTAGTGTCTGTTAATATGCACGACCTACAACTAAACGTGTTGATTGACGCCGGTGCAGAATTGAGTGCTGTATCTGGGAAAATATTTGAGTTACTGAAAGACAGACCCGGCATCGTAGTTATGCCAGTAACAGGAGTGAAAATTATCGGTGCTACTGGGAAGGCCAGTAAACCGGTCACAAAACAGATTTTTGTCAACTTCGAGATATGTGGGGCACGATTTGAGCAAGAGTTTGTCGTCGTGCCAGACTTAACTACAGAAGTAATTATCGGGTTAGATTGGCTATTAAAGTACCGTGCAGTGATTAATTGCGAAAGCAAAACTTTGACATGTACGTCCCAAGATAAAACAATAGTAGTTAGTTTTGACGAGGCAGGAGACGGTGTGCATAGGCAATACCAGCCTATACACATTGTTAACTGGCCGAATGGTATTGACGTAGGTATGAATTTGAACTACTGTAATGTGAGGAATCTCGGCATTGACAATAGTGTAGAAAGTGAATTGGAAAGTATTGTAGACGGTGTGTCAAACGTAACACACGAACAAAGACGAGGCCTGTATGAAGTAATAACGAGGAATAAGAGTGTGTTTTCAGACAAACCGGGACTTGTGGAAGGATATAAATGCAAGTTGCATGTAATTCCGCACGAACCATTCTTCGTGAGACCATATGCTATACCGCTGTCCAAAAAGGAAGCAGTGCAACGGGAGATAGATAAGATGATCGAATGGGGAGTGATTGAAAGAAGTACGAGTCCATACAATAACGGTTTGGTCATTGTAGCAAAACGGGATGGTTGTGTGCGTATTGTGATTGACGCACGCACGTTGAATAGGGTCGTTCAACGCGAAACAGACAGACCAGAGAGTATGGAGGAGATTTTGCAACGTTTTCATGACGTTAAGTTCATGACTAGCCTCGATCTGACGGCTAGTTACTGGCAAATAGAACTCGAAGAAGAATCTAGGCCATACACCGCCTTCTTGTTTGCGGGCAGGTGTTATCAGTATAGAGTACTGCCGTTTGGACTTAATATATCTGTGTCCGTATTCATCAGGGCCCTAGATAAAGTGCTAGGACCGGCTTTGAGTTCAAGATTAACTGTATATGTTGACGACCTATTGTTGGCCAATGCCACTTGGCATGACCATTGTGACCTGTTAGATGAAGTTTTTAGAGCATTGCGCCGTGGCGGAATGACTCTAAAGCTAAAGAAATGCGAATTTGTGAAGCAGGAACTGAAATTTTTAGGGCATGTAATTACCACTGCTGGTATTACGAAAGGCCCAGAGAAACTAGAAGCAATAAGGAATTGTCCTCCACCCAAGTCTAGGAAACAGTTAAAAAGTTTTCTAGGGCTCACAGGATTTTACCGTAAATTTGTAAAAGGACAAGTGTTTAATGATGAAAATTTGAATAACCTCTTACGCAAAAATGTTCCGTTTGTGTGGACTGACGGGTGTCAGACCGCTTTCAAGAGATTAAAAGACGAGTTGTTAAGATCTAACATACTATTTCATCCTGATTTATCGCTACCCTTCCATCTGGGAACGGATTCGTCGAATTACGGGGTGGGGGTAGAACTGTTCCAAGAAGTTGGTAAAGGAGAGGATAAGGAACACCGGACGATAGCGTTCGCGAGTCGAACTTTATCAAAAAGTGAGCGAAACTACACGATTTCTGAGAAAGAGTGTCTCGCTATCGTGTGGGGATTCAAGAAGTTCAAGGGTTACCTATGGGACCGTAAGGTGATTGTTCATACGGACCATAAGGCGCTCACTTATCTGAAGGATTGTAAACTACTTCACGAAAGACTGACTATGTGGTCGTTGTATTTACAGCAATTTAACTATGACATCTGTTACGTAAAAGGGACCGACAATTGCGTAGCGGATGCGCTGTCGCAGTTGCACGAGTCTAATCAAGGTCTATTGAAAGATGAGGCAGATGGAGTGGTCAAATTGTACTATTTTAAAGAAGTTGAGGGACGTAAATTAATAATGAACATCTGTAAGAATCTACGTCGTCATCAGAACGAGGATGGTTGTTTAAATATGATGAAAACCCGATATGATGAAAAGAGTCCAGAAGGTGAGAAATTAAGGAAGTATTACAAGATATACGATCATATCTTGTACATACGTAAGGGTGAAGATAGTAATATTTGGCGGGTATGCTGGCCCACCAAATACGTCACGGAAATAATAGACTACTACCATTTGGCGTATGGTCACTGTGGACCAAAGAAATGTGCGGAAAAGCTGAGTGAAGTAGTGCATTTTAACAACATGTTAAAACGAGGTACTGACAGAGTGAAAACTTGCGATTTATGTCAGAAGGTAAAGGTTACCAACTGTACGAGTCGTGGTCCTATGCAAAGTATAATGCCTAACGACACCTTTGAGTTACTGTGCGTGGACTTGTACGGACCTTTGCCCAAGTCATCAGGAAACTTTGCCTACATTTTAGTAGTGCTAGAAGCTTTTTCCAAGTTCATCAAACTATACCCGATTAGGAAAGCTACAGCCAAAGCGGTCTATAGCAAGCTTGTGAACGATTATTTTGTTCATATTGGTAAGCCCAAGGCGATTCTATCAGACAATGGGGCACAATTTACTTCTAAGTTGTGGAATGAAGGCATGGAAAGTAATGGGGTCGAGGTGATCCATATTTCAGCTTATTGTCCGGCTGGGAATCCCGCTGAGAGGTATATGCGCGATCTAGACCGACTGTGCCGTACCTATTGCCATCACAACCATAGGGCATGGGGCAAATATGTAGCAGTATTTGAGAGAATTATGAACACCTTGAGACATGAATCTACGGGATTTTCTCCAGAGGAAATCCTGTTGGATGACAGAAGTAAAAGTTTAGTGGAAGAGATAATCAAATTCCCTCCACGGATTGACATTAGTATTGGTGTGAAAAAGGATCGTTTGCGAGAAGTAATGAAGCTAAAAGCCGATGCTCGCATACGTCGTCATGACGCTAAAGCGCGTTTTGCTAAGTTTGCAATCGGAGTCTTAGTACTTGTAAAAGCTCATGAGAAATCGAGCGAGTTAGACCATGAAATCTCTAAATTTAAGTTTGTTTATAATGGACCATATAAAGTCATTGGTATACCTCACACAAATGCTTATTGCTTAGAGTATCCAAGCTCTGGAAAACTATTAGGTATACGGAACATTGTAGACTTGAAATTGTACCAACCTAGGATCAATTAATACCACACAATGGGTAATTTATACAGTATGTAAAATAGAGTGTAAGATTTAACGATTTGCTAGATTGCCATGCTTTTGACTGACCAAGGTCATTAAAGAAGTTGTAATTAATAAGTAATTAATTTTGATTAATCAATTTAATTTTAATCAATTTAATCATGATCTAATCAACTGATAAATCCCAGCTGCTAGTTTAAGTTTTCAGCTGAGTCACAGAAGATTAAGGAATGTAAATATGATTTTGTAAATAGCTGTAAGATTCCATAAATATGTGATTTACTAGTCATTGCCGATGTACTTAGACGCTGTTTTAAGTTTCAGGCTAGTACATGCGTGTGATGATGGACAGTGTTGAGTTATCCACTGTGATAGTGTTTATGGACTCCTTGAGATTACTCGGGAGTGAGTTTTTCCGAAAGAATTCAGTGAAACGGACGTTCTGGAAACGCCGTCACAAGGGCGAGTGAGATCAAGCGTGCCGGACACGCGGGCGCAACAATACTGGCGAGGCGAGCCGCTGTCGGCTCTTGTGCCCCTGTCGGCTCTTGTGCCGCTGTCGGCATTCTTTGTACTTGCGAGTACGGAAGGAGGAATTGTTTTTCTTCCTGGACAGCTGAAAGAACTCTGCTGTTAATATTTATGTTTTTGTCGAACTGCTGTACATTATTTTCTTGTTTAGCGTTAAATAGATTCTCGTGACGAGAATATTAATTATGAAAAGGTTATATAAAATGTGTAGTCTATTTAATTATTTATTTGCGTATTTTGATCTACCTGTTTTTATGACCATGCACACTAATTAATTTTGCAAATAGTATTTCATTTCTCATAGTGTTACGAATTTTAATGATTTTGGAATAGCTAAACCATTTCCTATATTTTCTATGAATTTTAATATGTTGTCAACCTGTTTTATTTTGTGCAAGATGACAGAGTGGAATAAGATTAGGAGTGTCTCCACTCAATTATTATGGTCTAAAAATTGATTTATGGTTAATTAGACGAATGCTAAATTTTGTTGATGTTTTGAGCATATGCATTTCCACTGTTTCTTTTTTGGGACATTTTCTGAGTCTGTTTACGTTACACGATCATCCTCAGACAATGTGGGGCACGTGTAACGCCGGAAATGCATATCCTCCTATTTCCATCTATTGTACTATAATTTTTTTTCCTTGTTTTGTTACCGCAAGATATGACATTTCTGTCTCTTTATATATTGTAATTGTTTTACTGTTTGTATATATATATTTATGCACTTATGTCGATGTATAATTGGTTTGTTTCGTAAATATTATTTGTATTTTTACGCTGGGTTTTGCCTAGGGAAAACTGCTATCGAACGATTAAATCGATGGGTCGTGTGAAGAATCAAAGTGTAGTGTTAACTCTGCCGCGTGGAGCGCGGGCAGAGCAATAGAGAGTCTGGCTGGAGTAGCGAGTGGAGCTGGTGTGTTGTGTGACGCTCCCGCGAGTTGCCGCGCTTTCGGGGTTTGGCAGCATGTAACTGCGCTCGACTTGCGATAATAGTTTCAGACATGGTGTCGCGGACGGGAAGCATTGGCTGGCGCACATCAAGAGCCCGTTTCGTCTGGTGACCGTGTTGAGAAGAAGGCGCGGCAACATCCAGCTTCTGCAACAGCGACGGCCGACAATGAGTGACTGTCGCTACCTCCTCGATCGACGGCTTCAAACCTTCAATCAACCAACAAGGAAGACTGGAAGCACGTAAAGTTTTAGAACTGTATGGCAGACCTCAGCTTTTCAAATTGTTCCATTTGCCTCGCAAAATTACAGCAACTTAGCATGAACCTTCGTTGCTCATTGTCCCAATTGCATTACCAAGCAGGGTCCCTTCCTTTTCCGAAATCAACCCGAGTGTCGTTGAAATTCAGATGCCAGCATTAAAGTACAATCATTCCATTTCACTGCTTTAATTTCAAAGTTCAGTTTAAGTATTCATAGCTGGCTACAGTATTTAGATTACGCAAGCACAAATTAAGAGTGCGAGTTTAGTTACCGTATTTTAGCTTACCTGTGACTGTAGCTCAGCTTGGTACGTACTAAATCTTACTATTGTTAATTGTTCAGAATCATTTAATTCAAGTTCAAAGCTAAATCTCTTATTTCTAAATTGCGTAGATTCAAGTAGCTTTTGAAATGATTGTTGAGGTAGTCCAAGACTAACCGTATTTTACTGAATTTCGATGTGCTTAAGAAAGAAAGCTTCTTATTAATTTCAGTCACTAAATTAACTTTCAGTTTTCCGGTTTTATTAATTCTTTTGCTAAATTAAGTCAGAGTGCAGCGAAAATTATTACTTCTGACAAACTTTCAGTTTTCACACTACACGTGTCAACCTTCAGATGCCACGCTTATAGTGCTAATTATATGTGTAATTACCTTTCTTTTTCAGTTACTATAGTAATTGTCCTTAGGACTGGCGACCGTAATTTCCCCCAAATCTCAAATATCTAATTACCGCTAGTTAATTGTTAACGTAACGGCCGCACATTTACTTTCTTCATTAACTTTACCCCTTTTCAAAATTAATTTCCACCAGTTTCATTTGCATTTTTCCTTTCATTTAGATGTAACCCTTTCCTACCTCTTTACCGACAGATTAACTTCGGTGACGATTGCTTTTTCCCAAATTTCCATTAGGTACACGCGGTTTAATTTTTCACTGTCATTAAGGTCGACAAGTGAGGGGGAGCTTACATAACATTCCATTAGAATTTCTAAAATCATTGGGGAAAGTATCAACAAAACGAGTATTCAAATTGGTGTGTAGAATGTATGAGTCTGCGACATACCATCTGACTTTCGGAAAAATATCATCCACACAATTCCGAAGACTACAAGACCGCACATGTGCGAACAATATCGTACAATCAGCTTAACAGCTCGTGCGTCCAAGCTGCTGATGATAATAATATACAGAAGATAGGGCAAGAAAATTGAGGATGTGTTGCATGACGATCAGTTTGGCTTTAGGAAACATAAAGACACCTGAGAGGCAATTCCGACGTTGCGGTTGACAGTGGTAGCAAGACTAAAGAAAAATCAAGACACGTTTAAAGGATATGTCGACGTGGAAAAACTTTCGACTGTGTAAAATGGTGCAAGGTGTTCGAAATGCTGGGAAAAATAGGGGTAAGCTAATGGGAGTCACGGGTAATACACAACTTGTACAAGAGCCAAGAGGGACCAATAACAGTGGACGACCAAGGATGAAGTGATCGGATTAGGAAGGCTGTAAGGCAGGGACGTAGTCTTTCCCCCCTGCTCTTCAATCTCTACATCGAGGAAGCAATGATGGAAATAAAAGATAGGTTCAGGAGTGAAATAAAAATTCAAATTTAAAGGATACCAACGATACGACTCGCTGACGACGTTGGTACCCTGAGTGAAACTCAAGAAGAATTACAGGATCTGCTGAATGGAATGAACAGTCTAATGAGTACAGAATATGGATTGAGAGTAAATCGAAGCAGAAGTGGCAGAAATGAGAAAAGTGGGAAACATGACATCAGGATTGATGGCCACGAAGTAGATGGAGTTAAGGAATTACGCTAGCTAGTCAGCAAAATAACCAATGACAGACGGAGCAAGATCATCGAAAGCAGACTATCACTGACAAATAGGGCATTCCTGGCCAAAAGAAGTATACTAGTATCAAACATAGGCCTTAATTTGAGAAAGAAATTTCTTAGACTGTGCGTTTGGAGCACAGCGTTGTGCAGTAGTGAAACATGGACTGTGGGAAAACCGGAACAGCAGAGATTCGAAGCATTTGAGATGTGGTGCTACAGACTAATGTTGAAAATTAGGTGGACTGATAACGTAAGGAATGAGGAGGTTCTGCGTAAAATGGGAAAGGAATTTATGGAAACACTGACAAGGAGAAGGGACAGGACAATAGGACATCTGTCAAGACATCAGGAATGACTTCCACTGTAGTAGAGGGAGCTGTAGAGGACAAAAACTGTAGACAGAGTTTGCAGTAAATCCTGAAAATAATTGCGGACGTGGGTTCCAAGTGCTGCTCTGACAAGGGCAGTCCACGACGTTTGGAACGCGGATTTACTTCAAACTTCGCACACTCTGAGTACTCCATTAGGACAACAAAATGTGTAACCAGTAGCGCGTACTTCTCAAGCGTTACTGAGAAAATCGCAAGATAATTTCGGTCGTCAAGTATATACCTGTGTGTGGCCGTTTTAACCATGAAGCGGCGGCAGCCGAGTGGGTAGCGTTCAAGCCCCGTAATCACTGGATCGCTGGATCGAGTCCCGTTCGTCACTCTTTTTATTTCTAACACAATTTTCTTTACTAGTTACAATTGATATAATGGGAAAAATACATGTAATCGGATGAACTTTTATTAAATTTACAATGTTATTTGGCAGTATACAAATTTTTATTATCACAAATAATATAATATTCATAACTATCGACTAGTAAACGACCAAACGCATAAAGTGATACTGAAAATATGTGCTTGTCCGTGTCTTCAAAACTGTTCGTATTTAATCGAAAATTGCCTCTTGAAGACGCTATTAAAATACACTCGATACTGCATGATCAGTTATCAGCGTTGATATTTGAGGAAATGCTACGTTATGCATGGTTTTCTTCCAAATTCTTGGCCGAAAGGGAGGTTTTTGAAAATTTTAACGAGGTTTGTTTTTCCACGTAAAATCTCGCAAGACCTTGCGTATGCGGAAACAGCATTTATTCAATGCAGCTGGTGCCGTTTAACTTTGTTTTCCATGTTTTTACGAAAAATACCATTCTGCCATTGTACTCGTAATGTCGAAAGCGACGATTAATTGTACGTCTTTCGAAAGCCGTCTGTGCTGGTCAAATCTTGGAGGTGACAAGTAGTTTCGGGCTCCTTCGAGGTATAAGTGATTGCTCAAATCACGGACAAGCATACATTTTCAGTATCACTTTATGCGTTTGGTCGTTTACTAGTCGATAGTTATGAATATTATGTTACTTGTGATAATAAACATTTGTAGACTGCCAAATAACATTGTAAATTTAATAAAAGTTCATCCGATTACACGTATTTTTCCCATTATATCAATTGTAACGTAAATAATAAAGAAAACGACTGCGTTACAAATAAAAACAACTGACGAACGGGACTCGATCCAGCGATTACAGGGCTTGAACGCTACCCACTCGGCTGCCGCCGCTTCCTGGTAAAAACGGCCACGCACAGGTATATACATGACGACCGAAATTATCTTGCGATTTTCTCAATAACGCTTGAGAAGTACGCGCTACCGCTTCCACATTTTGTTGTCCTAATGGAGTACTAAGAGTGTGAGAAGTTTGAAGTAAATCCGCGTTCCAAACGTCGTGGACTGCCCTTGTGAGATGAAGAGGTTGGCACGGGAGAGGAGTTCCTGTTGGGTCGCATCAAATCAGTGATAAGACTGTGACAAAAAAAAAAATCTGTGATATATGTGAATATTGCAGTCAAAATGTGCCGCGAACACAGATGGTAGTGAAGAAGTAATAAAATAAAGTGTTATGGTTTAGGCGCCAGTTTTCCTGAATGAACAACGAAAATTATGTAAGCGACGAACATCTTTCATCTTTTTGTGGGGGATGTCAGCGAGGAAAAGTTTCGTAAAGGTTTGAAATCACGTGTAAAGTCTGCAAAAAGTCACTAGTGCTCTCATTCACAGATGCTGGATGAATGAAGTATGGCTACTTCCGCGTCATGAGGTACACTTTTCTCCCGTACCCGAAACCCTTTGGTTTTTAGAATTATATAAGATAGCCTGTTTTAATTCAAGGTACAAACAACCCTCATTGCAAATTTTATCTATACACTTGCAGCCGTTTCAGCGTGAAGGGGTAACAGAGATACTACAACGCACAAAAACTTTCATTTTTATAATATATGTAAGATATAGAGTGACAATTGAACTATGTGAAAAAAAAACTAAATTAGTTACTAACTACGGCGTACATACACTTTATTCAACATGTAAACGTCACTACCCCTTTTCGGATGTAGGTTGTGACATGTTCAATGTGCGTGCCATCATTGGCGATTATGTGACGCTGACGAATAGCGAAATTCTACACTAGCCGCTGAAGCGTCGGAATATCGATGTAGTCGATGACCTCCTGAATGCCTGTTTTCAGCTCAGCAATGGCTTTGGAGTTATTGCTGTACACATTGTCATCAATATAGCCTCACAAAGATTAGTCGCATGTCTTCAGATCCAGATATGGCGGCCAATCGAGACCGATGCCAGTGGCCTCTTGGTGCCCCTGAACACGAATGCGGTCCTCAAACTGCTCCTCCAGGGCATCAAACACTCTCCTGCTTCTATGGCGGTCGAGTTCCGCCTTTCATGAAGCACATATTGTCAAAATCAGGATGACTTTGGAAAATGGGGATGAAACCGTTTTCCACAACCTTCATGTACCGTTCGGTAGTTACCGTGCCATCAAGGTAAATATCGCACCGATTATTCCGTCATTGGATATTGCACACCAGACAGTCACCCGTTGAGCGTGAAGAGACTTCTCGGTCGCGAAATGCGGATTTTCAGTCCCCCAAATGCGCCAATTTTGCTTGTTGACGAACCCTCAAAAATGAAGGTGGGCTTCGTCGCTAAACCAAACTATGCCAGCGCATACTATTTCCCAGAGTGCCGCGTGGCCAGCAGTTTGAACATCCTAACACGATTTTATTGCACGTATTTCAATAATATTGTCTCCCTGTATAAGATAACAGGCATAGCGTCAATCACAGGGATGAACAAATTTATTGTTACAATGAGCGGAGTTACCTACAACCTCTCTCAGTTGGGGAATTAGTGTTAAAGAAGGTCAAGCCTCGCAATCCTTATGTCGGAAACTAAACCTTCACTTCTGGGTATCACCCGTTTATCCCTTAGTGGCTCTCTCTGTCGTCCTAAAAACGTGTGGCAGATGTACATCTACATCTACATCTACATCTATACTCCGCGAGCCACCTTACGGTGTGTGGCGGAGGGTACTTATTGTACCACTATCTGATCCCCCCTTCCCTGTTCCATTCACGAATTGTGCGTGGGAAGAACGACTGCTTGTAAGTCTCCGTATTTGCTCTAATTTCTCGGATCTTTTCGTTGTGATCATTACGCGAGATATATGTGGGCGGTAGTAATATGTTGCCCATCTCTTCCCGGAATGTGCTCTCTCGTAATTTCGATAATAAACCTCTCCGTATTGCGTAACGCCTTTCTTGAAGTGTCCGCCACTGGAGCTTGTTCAGCATCTCCGTAACGCTCTCGCGCTGACTAAATGTCCCCATGACGAATCGCGCTGCTTTTCGCTGGATCATGTCTATCTCTTCTATTAATCCAACCTGGTAAGGGTCCTATACTGATGAGCAATACTCAAGAAACGGACGAACAAGCGTTTTGTAAGCTACTTCTTTCGTCGATGAGTCACATTTTCTTAGAATTCTTCCTATGAACCTCAACCTGGCGCCTGCTTTTCCCACTATTTGTTTTATGTGATCATTCCACTTCAGATCGCTCCGGATAGTAACTCCTAAGTATTTTACGGTCGTTACTGCTTCCAATGATTTACCACCTATGGCATAATCGTACTGGAATGGATTTCTGCCCCTATGTATGCGCATTATATTACATTTATCTACGTTTAGGGAAAGCTGCCAGCTGTCGCACCATGCATTAATCCTCTGCAGGTCCTCCTGGAGTACGTACGAGTCTTCTGATGTTGCTACTTTCTTGTAGACAACCGTGTCATCTGCAAATAGCCTCACGGAGCTACCGATGTTGTCAACTAAGTCATTTATGTATATTGTAAACAATAAAGGTCCTATCACGCTTCCCTGCGGTAAACCTGCGTAAAACGAAGGAATATCTTTCTGAAACGACTGTGTGCTTGCAGGTTGTTACTGTGACAGGAAAAAAGAATAAGCACGGAAGTCGTCGTCCTTCCAGTGGTTTTCCCATCCTGCGGAAAGACTTCCGCTACGAGAATCCTTATAGTGGCCCCGCGGTGCCTGCGATGCTCACTGCGTTTGATTCCCTCTCGGTCTCAACAACAGCTGACAATGCATCCAGTGGGGGTAGCTGCTCCGTTGCTGGTTTTGCTGGCGGCGAACGGCACGACGGTGCTCGACTGTGTCTGCAATAAGATCTCCACATACAACTTCGAGGGCTACGGTGCAGACTGGATATATAACGCCTACTGTGGAGAATTCAGTGAGTACTTTCTCGTATAGCACTGATTCACACTACTTTAATCACCGTCCAGTTTTGAAGTACTCAGACTAGGCTTTGCTTGCATACATCGTTATCAAACAAGATAAAACATTCACAGTCTGACAGCAAATGACTGTGTCACTCACTACACATCAATCGACTTTGTCCAGCCTTTCGCGTGTGACCAGATGGTACGAAGTGCGGTTTGGAAGGCTGAAAATCAGTCTACATCTCTTCATTGAGCCCAAGACGTTTTCGAAATGTGTGAGAGTGCGTGTTAGACAGAGGTTGTGGAATGTGATGGGTAGGATGCATAATACTTCTTCGATGGTTTCCAACCATTGTTTCGTCCAACGTAATTCATTTTACGTTAACATCGACCACCTTATTCTCTTTTGGTCACCGCGTACTTACATCCTATGAATGCACTCTTATTTGCCCAGTATGTATAAGCTATTACTTTGATTCTGTTAAAGACCTTTTGGTACCATAACTTTGACCTCATAGTCCTACACATAGTATACTAGCTTGTGATGCTACACTACTGGACATTAAAATTGCTACACCACGAAGCTGACGTGTTACAGACGCGAAATTTAACCGACAGGAAGAAGATGGTGTGATATGCAAATGATTAGCTTTACAGAGCATTCACACAAGGTTGGCGCCGGTGGCTACACCTACAACGTGCTGACATCAGGAAAGTTTCCAACCGATTTCTCATACACAAACAGCAGTTGATCGGCGTTGCCTGGTGAAACGTTGTTGTGATGCCTCGTGTAAGGAGGAGAAATGCGTACCATCGCGTTACCGACTTTGATAAAGGTCGGATCGTAGCCTATCGTGATTGCGGTATATTATATCGCGACATTGCTGCTCGCTTTGGTCGAGATCTAATGACTGTTAACAGAATATGGAATCGGTGGGTTCAGGAGAGTAATACGGAACGCCGCATGGCTGTAACGGATCGTGCAGTCACGTCTCCATCCCTGAGTCAACAGACGGGGACGTTTGCAAGACAACAACCATCTGCACGAACAGTTCGACGACGTTTGAAGCAGCGTGGACTATCAGCTCGGAGACCATGGCTGCGGTTACACTTGGCGCTGCATCACAAGCAGGAGCGCCTGCGATGGTGTACTCAACGACGAACCTGGGTGCACGAATGGCAAAACGTCATTTTTTCGGATGAATCCAGGTTCTGTTTACAGCATCATGATGGTCGCACCCGTGTTTGGCGACATCGCGGTGAATGCACATTGCGAGCGTGTGTTCGTCATCGCCATACTGGCGTATCATCCGGCGTGATGGTATGGAGTGCCATTGGTTACACGTCTCGGTCACCTCTTGTGCGCATTGACGACACTTTGGACAGTGGACGTTACATTTCAGATCTGGTACGACCCGTAGCTCTACCCTTCATTCGATCCTTGCGAATCCCTACATTTCAGCAGGACAATGCACGACCGCATGTTGCAGGTCCTGTACGGGCCTTTCTGGATACAGAAAATGTTCAACTGCTGCCCTGACCAGCACATTCTCCAGATCTCTCACCAATTGAAAACGTCTGATCAATGGTGGCCGTGCAACTGGCTCGTCATAATACGCCAGTCAGCACTCTTGATGAACTGTGGTATCGTGTTGAAGCTGCATGGGCAGCTGTACCTGTTCACGGCATCCAATCTCTGTTTGACTCAATGCCTAGGTGTATCAAGGCCGTTATTACGGCCAGAGGTGGTTGTTCTGGGTACTGATATCTCAGAATGTATGCACCCAAATTGCGTGAAAATGTAATCACATGTCAGTTCTAGTATAATATATTTGTCCAATGAATACCCGTTTATCAACTGCATTTCTTCCTGGTGTCGCAATTTTAATGGCCAGTAGTGTACTGTCATACTTAGTCCTGTTACATACAAGTTAAGTTTCCAAATCACCATATGCAACTTGGATATAGATGACTTTTGCAATACAGATGGTCAACGTTATCCCATTCAGTGAATGATTAGTTTACGTGTAACAGTTAAGAAAGGCACGTAGCTAAAGTATCACACTAACTTTCGTGCCTTGTCACTGCATATCGATTCCTGATACTTCGACGCTTAAGACTTAGAAATTCACCACGACATTTAGTGACGTTCAGTACTATGGTTTAATTAATATTCCTTACGGTATATATAGTTCTCGTTCCAACATAACTGACAATATGGTAGACAAACATACCAACGGTGCTGGCACACATTGCCTTTTCTTTCTACCCATAGGCATTAAGACTTATGCCCGCCTTTAATTCAAGCTGGCCGATGCTATTTCATGAGATCTTGACGCCAATTTAAGCTAACTTTAGTATTTATGGAATACAGTGTAAAGTATTCTTCCCTAGGCAGGTAACTTTGACCTTGTTGCTCTAAAGAATCTTTTTTATGAGAGCTATAGCGTTGCCCGCTTAGTCACGCTGTATACAGTGTAACCTTTGAGTTATTATTCCTATCAAAGGTTAGTTTGCAGACAATATTCTGTAAATGCTTGACCTATCTCGGTCAACAGCACGTAAGCGTGATGATGGGGGCGTTGTGGGCCCAGTCACACCCTACTTTAAATACTAGGTTCTGATTTATGCTATTAACATACGTGAGACATTTACACTTTGCTCGCTATTAGACCATATCCGTAATTTATGTTCCCGTTCAATGGGGAAGAATACAGCTTATGTTCATAGTATTAACTTGACCTTTATCGGTCAATAGTACATAAGTGTGTTGGCAGTTGCGTTGTACGTCCTGACACACCCTATGAAACTTCCTGGCAGATTAAAACTGTGTGCCGGACCGAGACTCGAACTCGGGACCTTTGCCTTTCGCGGACAAGTGCTCTCCTGCGCAGGAGAGCTTCTGTAAAGTTTGGAAGGTAGGAGACGAGGTACTGGCAGAAGTGAAGCTGCGAAGAGGGTGCGTGAGGCGAGCTTGGGTAGCTCAGTTGGTAGAACACTTGTCCGCGAAAGGCAGAGGTCCCGAGTTCGAGTCTCGGCCCGGCACACAGTTTTAATCTGCCAGGAAGTTTCATATCAGCGCACACTCCGCTGCAGAGTGAAAAGCTCATTCTGACACACCCTACTTTAAATATTAGGTCCTTATTTCTTGGTAGTCTATGTGAGAATTCCAGGACGCTCACAATAATCCTCATCCTAAATAGTTAATAGCCTTGTAGGCAACATCCTAAATAGGTAATATCTGATACACTAGAGTGTGTATTTCGACAATTAGCGTGGCATAACCTATTTGAATACATAGGGTCTTGAACCCACTGCTAACTAATAATCAATCTTTTCCCTTAAGAGTTTTGTTCCACGTCACCCTTGTGACTACATATGAAACGTCCCCTTTGAACAATCTATACAGGACTGTGCTTAACCTGACACACAATATTTTTAGCGCAACGCAATCTGACTTTCAAAATTCCCTACAAAACAATGGCCCTGACTAACATTAAACTATACCTTTCACAAATCACTTACCTCACAAAAATCTTCGCTGCTCAAGCTACTGCAATACAGCGAGCGCCACTACTGCCAGCTAAATAAAAGATTCAAACTATGGAAGGCACTAACTACTGATAGGGATAGTTAGCAAATGAAAGATATTAATAGAGAACAAACAATGTATTTACCTTAATATCATCACAAGTCATAATATATATATCAGTTCATGACAAATTACAAAACTCCGCCATCTCTCTCCCCACATCCACCACTGCTGGCGGCTCACCTCCAACTGCGCAACGCTACGCGCTGTTCACAGCCAGCTGCCTAACACTACAATGGCGAGTATTACAACAATGCAAAGCAGACACAGACTGCCCACAGTACAGCCAGTGATTTTCATATTGAGCGCTACGTAACGTTGCCAATAAGAAAACATAAACAGCCTACTTACATAGAGAAAACATAAACAGCCTACTTACACATACAGTGGACGGTCGTACATATTATATTTATAGTTAGTGTATGTTGGGTTAAGTTATTACAGATTTCCTAAACAGAACGTTGACCACCTGTGTATAAAGCCATAAATGATGCCCTAAGCTTTACACACCCAGTCAGCCATAAATGCGTAGTAATGTAGTGCCATAATATAACAACCTTGGTCAAATTTCGCGTTAACAAAGTGACGTATTACTCCATGTATAATGGAAATTATTTTATTTGCACCTTCTCCTAACCCTGAGAAGTTCTCGCGCTACTGACATAGAACCTTGTTCATCCCCCGCATGAGATCGTGCGGAACCATACCAACATAGAGGTGATCATATGTGGTTTTTAATCTAACAACCTGAACGTAACGTCTAAGTAAATTTCGTATCAGTTAATAAGGTCTAGGTTTACAGTTAACGCTCATCGGGATTCTATCTACTTAGTGCCTTGTTCCCTCACAAATTTCTACATATACATCTACTTCTACGTGATGACTGTGCTATTGACAATAAAGTGCCTGGCAGAGGGTTCAGTGAACCACCTTCAAGCTGTCTCTCTACTGTTCCACTTTCGAACGGCACGCGGGAAAAACGAGCACTTAAATTTTTCTGTGCGAGCCCTTATGTCTCGTACTTTATCGTGTTGATCATTTCTCCCTATGCAGGTGGGTGGCAACAGAATGTTTTCGCAATCGGAGGAGAAAACTGGTGTTTCAAATTTCATGAGAAGATCCCGTCGCAGCGAAAAACACCTTAGTTTTAATGATTGCCACTCCAAATCACGTATCATGTCTGTGGCACTATCTCCCCCATTTCACGATAATACAAAACGAGCTGCCCTTCTTTGTACTTTTTCGATGTCATCAGTCAGTCCCACCTGATGCCGATCCCACACCGCACAGCAGTACTCCAGAATAGGGCGGACAAGCGTGGTGTAAGCAGTCTCTTTAGTAGACCTGTTCCACCTTCTAAGTGTTCTGCCAATGAATCGCAGTCTTTGGTTTGCTCTACCCATAATATTATCTATGTCATCGTTCCAATTTAGGTATTTGTAATTGTAATCCCAAAGTATTTAGCTGAATTTACAGCGTTCAGATTTGTGTGACTTATCCCGTAATCGAAATTTAGCTGATTTGTTCTAGTACTCATGTGAATAACTTCACACTTTTCTTTATTCAGGGTCAATTGCCACTTTTCGCACCATACAAATATTTTATCTAAATCATTTTGCAAGTTATTTTGATCATCTGATGACTTTACAAGACGGTAAATGACAGCATAATCGGGAAACAATCTAAGACGTCTACTCAGATTGTCTCCTATGTCGTTAATAGAGATCAGGAACAATAGATCGCCTGCAACACTTCCCTTGGGGAACGCCGGATATCACTTCTGTTTTACTTGATGACTTTTCTTCTATGACTACGAACTGTGACCTTTCTGACAGGAAATCACGAATCCAGTCGCACAACTGAGGCGATATTCCATAGATAGTTGCCTTACGAGACGCTTGTGAGGAACAGTGTCGAAAACCTTTTGGAAATCTAACAATGTGGAATCAATTTGATAACCCGTGTCGATAGCACCCATTAGTTGTGTTTCGCAAGAATGGTATTTTCTAAATCAGTGCCGACTATGTGTCCATAAATCGTTTTCTTCGGTGTACTTTATGATGTTCAAATACAGTATACATTCCAAAACGCTACTGCAAATCGACATTACTGATACGGGCCTGTAATTCAGTTTATTATTCCCCCTTCCCTTTTTGGGTATTGGTGTGACTTGAGCAACTTTTCAGTCTTTAGGTACGGACCTTTCTGTGAGCGAGCGCCTGTATATAATTGCTAAATACGGAGCTATTATATGAGCATACTCTGAGAGGAACCTGACTGGTATACAATCTGGACCGAAGGCCTTTTCTTTATTAAGTGATTTAAGCTGCTTTGTTACACCGAGGATATCTACTTCTATGCTTCTCATCTTGGCAGTTGTTCGTGATTGGAATTCAGGAATAATTAGTTCGTCTTCTTCGGTGAAGGAGTTTCGGGAAACCGTTTTTAATAACTCTGCTTTAGTGGCACTGTTATCAGTGACTTGGCCGTTGTTGTCGCGCAGTGAAGGTATTGATTGCGTCTTGCCACTGGTGTGGTTTATGGTTTAAAGTTATAGGTAATTTCCCAGTACATAACATAAAGACAGGCAATGGCAGGCACCTTTGACTTTCCGTGATCCGCCATCTTGCTCGGCACATATCCGTGTGCCACGGTCGGTTCCAACGTAGCGTCCACGGCTAACCGACTGCTTTCCACGAAGGGGCTGTTCCTCAGCTAAGTAACGTAGGTTGACCTGGTACCACGGTACTTCAGCTTTTTATGTTTGACCGTGTCTTATTCTGGCATGTATTAGTTTATTTTATGCTTCTGAAGAAGGCTAGATTAACTGAAACCTGGGTAAAGACCAGTAACATTTCGCAACTGAGGCGGATTTTTGAAATATTAATTTATCACAGTTGCTGACTGGGCTGAAACATGTTAAAAATTCCTAGGTGTCTGTCACCATCGCAAAGATTTCGTGCAAATCTGTCCGATGCCCCGTGTGCGGCCCGCCCACAGTGCTGAAACGTGCGGACACTCTCATTCGAAGTGATCGACGCGTCACACGCACCTCGCTGCTCAACTGTCCGTTTCTTTTGTTAGTGCTGGCACACTCACCTACCCGTAGGGGTACACAGATGTGTGTGCCCACTGGGATCATCTCCACTTAAGAGAAGACCATAAAGATCAACGAAGGACCATCTGTGCGGACCTGTTTGCTTGCTACACGGCTGATAGTACCATTTCTTATCGAACATCGTCACGGGCGATAAAATGTTGGTTCACCACTTCGCACCGGAAACGCAACTGCAAGCCATGGTGTGGCGTCATATCACATCTCCTCCGTACAAAAAGCTTAAAACCGCAGCCACAGACGATAGAATCATGGTCTTCTGGGCCTCTGAAGGAGTTATTCTCTTTGATACTCTCCCTCATGGTTGCGGGCTTTCAAAGAAATTAATGGTGGCCTTCAGCTTAGAGTTGAAATATTAAAATTACAATGAAATGAACAGCCTGAGCTGCTTACAGGCGTTGACATACGTCAACGGGGACAGATGAAAATGTATACCCCGACCGGGACTCGAACCCGGGATCTCCTGCTTACATGGCAGATGCTCTATCCATCTTTTTTTTCTTTAACCACAGTTCTTTAACCACTTTTTTCCATTTTTTTGTTTTTTCTTCGCTCAAAATGGACTTTCTATTTTTCTTCCCACGGACGTATGTCGTTTTAAAGCTAAAACTTTAAAGACTAAGATACAACTAATTTTAATAGCTATAATTCATTGCTTCACCTCACAACTAAAAAAAAAAGTAACAAAAAATCAAAATTTTCATTTTTTCTGTTTTAACACCACCGCCAAGTCAAAAATTGCGTTATATGGAATAATGAAAATAGTATGCCGGTAGAGAGCGTGTTTTAAGCTTCATTTACAAAAAAAAAAAAAAATTACACCCGTAAGTCAAACATAAGCGATGAAAGAAACCAAGGAATATGGAACCCGTACAGCGCCGCCGAATCGCTCCGCTTTGAGGAAACGCGCTCCGTCCCGAAAAGGTTAAAAGAAAAAAAAAATGTGTCGCATTATTTATTGAACGCCCCTCGTAGCAGTTCCGATTATGTGTTGTGTACCAACTAACACAACGCAGTCAGTAGCCCCAGGTAATGGGCATGTACGAGGAGAGCGACGAATGTAACCTAGTCACGTTCATACTCTTCCGAGTCTCCACACATGAGCATCACGATGCTCTTATCAGAACAGGGACTCGTCTGAAAAATCGATCTGCTGGAACTCCTGTGTAGAGTGTTGTCGTCATGCACGACCACTGTCGGCGCATCTCTCTCTGCTTCCGGACCAATGCAAGCCGCCACTAAGATCCTCGTACTGACTGTCAGTTGATACGCTAATTACTTCTGTGGCGAAGGACGCAGGACACCTCCAGCCATGTTGACGTGCACTAACTGCCGTCTCAGTGACCACTGCTGACGTAGACACACTGAGCTGATAAAAGCCATATCATACCACCTAGTATGGTGTCGGAATTATTGAGCCATGGTGCTTCCATAGCCGTCCACAATTGCGAAGGTGTTGCCGGTGCAAGGATTTTGTGCACGAGCTGACTTCTGGCGTCTGTCTGATAAATGTTCAATGGGATCCATGTCGGGCGATCTGGCTGGCCAAATCATTCTGTTGATCTGTCCGGGATATTCTGCAAACCAGTCGCAATCAGCTGTGGCCCCCTGACATGACTCCGTTGTTTCTAAACTTGGAGTTCATGAATGGCTGGGAGTGGTCTCCAAATACACTAACGTAACCATTTCCAGTCAATGACAGGTTCAGTTGGCTCAAAGGAGCCAATCACTCCATACAATCACAGCTCACACCATTATGGAGCAACACACTAGCTTGCACAGTACCTTGTTGACAACTGCGGTGCTTGAATAATATTGATAACAAACTGGGAGCTGTATTTAGATCCAAAAGTCATCTTCAGGCCCCATACGTAAACTGCCATGCACAACCGTTTTCATGAACAATGAACAAAAATGGTTCAAATGGCTTTAAGCACTATGGGACTTAACATCTGAGGTCATCAGTCCCCTACAATTTAGAACTACACTACTGCACAATAAAATTGCAACACCAAGAAGAAATGCAGATGATAACCGTGTATTCATTGGACAAATGTATTATACTAGAACTGACATGTGCTCACATTTCCATGCCGTTTGGGTGCATAGATTCTGAGATATCAGTACCCAGAACAACCACCTCTGGCCGTAATAACGGTCTCGATACGCCTGGGCATTGAGCCAAACAGAGCTTGGATGCCGTGTACAGGTACAGCTGCCCATCCAGCATCAACACGATACCACAGTTAATCAAGAGTAGCGACTGTCGTATTGTGACGAGCCAGTTGCTCGGCCACCATTGACCAGACGTTTTCAATTGGTGAGAGATTTGGAGAATGTGCTGGCCAGGGCAGCAGTCGAACATTTTCTGTATCCAGAAAGGCCCGTACAGGACCTGCAACATGCGGTCGTGCATTATCCTGCTGAAATGTAGGGTTTCGCAGGGATCGAATGAAGGGTAGAGCCACGGGTCCTAACACATCTGAAATGTAACGTTCTCTGTGGTGAAAGGTAGTGATTGATATCTGGCATTCTCAGCACACGGTCACTGTTGATCTCTAAATACTGAATTCCCCAGCGATATTCGAAACGGGATGTCCCACACTTGGAGCCCAAACTAACATTCTACGTTCAAAGTCTGTTAATCCGCATCACGTCGGAAAGCTTCTCACGTGAGTACGAATGACAGCTCCATTAACGCACTCGCCTTTTATACCTTGTGCAAGGGGATACTGATTTAATCTGTATACAGGGTGGTCCATTGAAAGTGACCAGGCCTAATATCTCACGAAATAAGCATCAAAAGAAAAAACTACAAAGAACGAAACTCGTCTAGCTTGAAGGGGAAAACCAGATGGCGCTATGGCTGGCCCGCGCTGCCATAAGTCAAAAGGATATCAACTGCGTTTTTTTTTCAATAGGAACCCCTATTACATATGAATTTATTACATATGAATTTTTATTACATATGAATGTTTTAGTTGGACCACTTTTTCGCTTTGTGATTGATGGCACTGTAATAGTCACAAACCCATAAGTACGTGATATCACGTAACATTCCACCAGTGCGGACGGTATTTGCTTCGTGATACATTACCTATGTTAAAATGGACCGTTTACCAATTGCGGAAAAGGTTGATATCGTGTTGATGTATGGCTTCTGTGATCAAAATGCCCGACGGGCGTGTGCTATGTATGCTGCTCGGTATCCTGGACGACATCATCCAAGTGTCCGTACCGTTCGCCGGATAGTTAGGTTATTTAAGGAAACAGGAAGTGTGCAGCCAGATGTGAAACGTCAATCACGGCCTGCAACAAATGATGATCCCCAAGTAGGTGTTTTAGCTGTTTTCGCGGCTAACTCGCACGTCAGTAGCAGAGAAATTGCGCTAGAATCGGGAATCTCAGAAACTTCGGTGTTGAGAATGCTACATCAACATCGATTGCACCCGTACCATGTTTCTATGCACCAGGAATTGCTTGACGACGACTTTGAACGTCGCGTACAGTTCTGCCACTGGGCACAAGAGAAATTACGGGACGATGACAGATTTTTTGCACGCGTTCTATTTAGCGACGAAACGTCATTCGCCAACAGCGGTAACGTAAACCGGCACAATATGCACTATTGGGCAACGGAAAATCCACGATGGCTGCGACAAGTGGAACAGCAGCGACCTTGGCGGGTTAGTGTATGTTGCGGCATTATGGGAGCAAGGATTATTTGCCCCCATTTTGTCGATGGCAAACTAAATGGTGCAATGTATGCTGATTTCCTACGTACTGTTCTACCGATGTTACTACAAGAAGTTTCACTGCATGACAGAATGGCGATGTACTTCCAACATGATGGATATCCGGCACATAGCTCGCGTGCTGTTGAAGCGGTATTGAATAGCATATTTCATGACAGGTGGATTGGTCGTCGAAGCACCATACCATGGCCCGCACGTTCACCGGATCTGACGTCCCCGGATTTCTTTCTGTGGGGAAAGATGAAGGATATTTGCTATCGTGATCCACCGACAACGCCTGACAACATGCGTCAGCGCATTGTCAATGCATGTGCGAACATTACGGAAGGCGAACTACTCGCCGTTGAGAGGAATGTCGTTACATATACTGCCAAATGCAGTGAGGTTGATGGACATCATTTTGAGCATTTACTGCATTAACGTGGTATTTACAAGTAATCACGCTGTAATAGCTTGCGTTCTCAGAAATGATAAGTGCAAAAAGGTACATGTGTCACATTGGAGCAAGTGAAATAAAATGTTCAAACGTACCTACGTTCTGTATTGTAATTTAAGAAACCTACCTGTCACCAACTGTTCGTCTAAAATTGTGAGCCACGTGTTTGTGAGTATTACAGCGCCATCTATTACAAAGCGAAAAAAGTGGTCCAACTAAAACATTCATATTTCTTTACATACTACACGAATATGTAATAAAAATAGGGGTTCCTGTTATAAAAAAACGCAGTTGATATCCGTTTGAGCTATAGCAGCGCCATCTAGCGGGCCAAACATAGCGCCATCTGGTTTCCCCCTTCAAGCTAGAGAAGTTTCGTTCTTTGTAGTTTTTTCGTTTGACGCTTATTTCGTGAGATATTTGGCCCGGTCACTGTCAATGGACCACCCTGTATATGCATATCGCCATCACCTCTGTGTAGTACTAGCTAATAAAATCTTGCCTGAATTGTGTACATGCATGAAGATGAGTGAAAACATTGAAGCATCTCTGTGAAGTCGTTTCATAAGTCGCTTGTCGAATTCTGTGCAACCTATTCATTTTACTACCTAATTTTAGCTCAATTCATGAACTCTTCCAGAAAGACTGAGCACTCAAACAAGGCCTATTGATTATCATATGTGTGTCTTAATGTGGGTTTCGGTTTTGTTTTGTGGGAATCGCTGAGTTGGTCATCGTCTGCTGGGAGCAGACGATGTTGTTTCTCGTTCAAAGTAAAGCTCAGGATGAGCAACTTAGGTCTCCAATTCCTGAACAGAGAGGTTTCCCCTTCTTAGTCGACGGCTGTGTCGAAAGCTGTATTTGTGTGTGAGGTTGGAGGGCTACCCCTCTGCTAGCTTCCACTGCACGAGGAGCTAGGTAAGAGAAAGGGGCACTCTTCGGTGAACGCTTGGTGAGCACGGATCGTAGCTGTTAAGGGGGCTTTCAAGTGATAGGAATCAGGTTGAGTTAGGACTTCGTTATGTTTCACTGGTGAAATACTTAAGAACTTAAGCTAAACCGAAGCGTGTGAAGCGAGTTGTTTTCTAAATTGATTTTTAGTCTTATATATTGTGGAAATTGCTTTTGTCTGTGTGTGCCGATTTTGTGCCACGTGTTTGGCAATCAATGACCCTTCTGGTTCACCACGACACCACAATAGGCTTTGTTTTAACAGTTTGCTTGTTTAATCAGCTACAATTTCTGCAAGAATATCTGTTCTTTCGTGCGCTTTTTACAAAGCAGCACAACAGTTTGAGTCAGAATGCACCACGTGCTCTAGTTCGGCCGTTTGCAAGCAGCAGACGCAGTTAGTATGTTAAATAATGATCGCACAGCCTTGTGTATTGGTTAAACCTCTGTCCAGAATAGAGCATGCGTATAATCGTAATGCAAATCTCACTTAAATATTTTTATGGTATTAATGCAAAGGAGATGATAGTATAATTGTGTCCCACCCCCGTCTGCTGTGTTTCTTCTTGCTGTAGTTAAATTATGCTCTGTTTCATTCTCACGTATTTCTTACTTAAGTGTAGTTAGGATGTGCAACCAAATATTTAGTTACAATAAATAATCTACGTTAAAGATAAATTCTTTGGCGTCGATCTTACCCCCTTACTCTGATTTCCAATCCTGTATTAATCAAGTTGCTTCATGAAACTTCCTGGCAGATTAAAACTGTGTGCCCGACCGAGACTCGAACTCGGGACCTTTGCCTTCCGCGGGCAAGCGCTCTACCATCAATTTTTTTATTTAAAAACGGAGAGTACATACATATATACACAAAGCAACAGTTCTTCAAGGTACCAGTTAAACATATACCAATGAGTGTTAGGTAAACAAATCATTAGAATAACATTAAATACAACAAAATATAACATATTCTGTCTTCTTCCTTCTTTTTTTGGTCGGTGCATGAGAACGTGGATAAGGGTGTTGTATCATGTGACAGGTAGGCATGGTACACCCCAACTTTGAGGGGGGTGAAGGAAGACGCTGCGGAGATAACCGGCGAAAGTTTGTCGGTAAGATGGTTTTCGGGTGAGGGTATTATGCGCGGTCACAACTTTGTACCAGAAGTCTAGGACTGTATGTGGACCAGTCTGAAAGAGGTATTCTAAAGCCTGTCCTCGAAACCAGATGAGAGTATGGTGCTTAGCAAGAGGGTAGTGAAATGTCTGGGGCAACAACAAGAAATCTGGGGTTACCGTCGTTGGCGGGGCACGGAGGTAAAAGGCCACGATTCGTTGGATGAGGAGCCATACGTTTCGTTTCAGGGGCACGTAAGACGGTGCTCGTCGGTGTCTTCGAGCTGACAGTCAGGGCAGAGTGGGGAGGTGGCCAGTCCTATGCGATAAAGTCGACTATTAGTCGGGAGTTTTCCATATACTAAAATATACCAGAGTGCAGACACAGACGACGGTAAAAAGGGTGCATGCACACACTCCCAAACCGTGCGCCAGTGATTGTCAGGATGCTGTAGCAGCATGGGCTCGCAAGGGTTGGACAGCATAAACAAACGATAGTAATCTTTTGTACGGGGAGGACGGTTGACTGGAAGATCGGCCCGAACGTAGCTGAGTTCTATGAAACAATTGGCGACGTGGTACAATAATGGAGAAATAGGTGCCACATTGATCGGTGGGTCAAGAGAAGCTGGTCGGAGGATATCTAAGAGACTGCGTGTTAAGGACGGGACCGGCCCCTGCCAGTGTCGCAACAGAGTGTGGACAAAGAGTGCAGAAGATCGTGCCCGCACGTTGACGAGTCCGAGGCCACCTTTTGCAGGAGGCAGTGTTAGAGTGTTGTAGCGGACTCTGAAAAGTGCCCCTGCTGACACGAAATATCCAAAGGCTGATTGGATGCGGCGGCCAAGGAGTAACGGCACTGGGAGGATCTGGGCGACGTGTACCAGTTTAGGGGCGACATACATGTTGACATAGGACACACGTTGGAGTTGGTTTAAGTTACGGTGCACTTGACCGCGGACATGGTGCCGAATCGACTGCAAAAGCCGCCGGTAAGCCACGGCCACTGTGCGGTGTGTGGAGCTCGTAAATTCGATACCCAAGTAACGAAGGGTGGCACTGACTGGGAGTGGGGTCGGCACCATGGCCGGGAGGCCGCGCCCAATGTGCATCATAGTCGATTTACGGACATCAAGAATGCTACCAGAAAGACGTCCATACTGGTGGATCCATTGGATGGCGTCATTGAGTTCCGTGGAGGAGCAGGTGAGAAAGCGTCCGCATAAGCCCTACAGTGAAAGGTGTAGTCACGCAAAGTGAGGCCCTGCAGTCTAGAGGTAAGTCCAGTGATGAGGGGCTCAAGTGCAATGGCATATAGTAAAGTAGACATAGGGCATCCTTGACGCACAGAGCGGCGTATAGGAATCGGTCCTACAAGCCTCCCATTGACTTGTACCATCGAGACCGCGGGAAGTAGTAACCGGCGAATGGCATCGACAAAAAGTAATGGGAACCCCATACGTGTCGCCACCATGAGGAGGAATGGGTGTCGAACGCGATCAAAGGCACTCGTGATATCGACGGATACCAGTGCTGCACGAAGGCGACAAACCGACGCCAGTGCAATGAGGTCACGGCATTCTCCTAGGGCTGTTTGTAAGGTGGCCCCACAACCACGTGCAGTCTGCTCAGGTGAAAGGACCGTAGGTAAGACTGTGCGTATGCGCGCTGCTAAGAGGCGTGCGTAGATTTTATAGTCTGCATTCAGTAGTGTAAGGGGGCGATATGCAGAGACATGAGACCCTCCCTTCGGTTTAGGCACAGGTAGAAGAATGCCAGTGACGAATTCAGGTGGAATTGGGAAGGACGGAGTAAAGAGTTCCTGAATCATTTCCGTCCAGCGGGGAAGCATTAACGTGGTGAACGCCCGGTAAAACTCCACTGGGAGACCATCTGGTCCGGGTGATTTGTTCTTGGCCCCCTTGTTGATCGCATCTGCCACCTCTTCTGCGGTGACTGCAGACATCATGGACGTTGAGTCCGCTACGGTGAGGGTCCGATCAGGGGAAGGACGGAGATCACCAGAAATGGGCGTCGCCATCGGTTCATCATCATAAAATTGGCGATAATGTTCAGCAAAGGCAGACACCACTGCCGCCTGTGCTGTGTGGTGAACACCATCGGAGGTCGTGATGATGTTGGGGACGAAAAGTCGACGTCGACGACTATGGTCGGATGCGGCATGGATTGTGGATGGGGTTGCGTCGTGGAGGTGGTCTTGTCGTCGGGAACGCACCACGACACCATGCAGCCGTGCACGTTGAAGAGAGAGGAGACGAGTTTTAGTACGCAGTCGTTCCCTATGGGTGTCAGGTGATGGAGAGAGTGCATCGAGCTCACGGAGGACGGCGCAGTGAAAATTTGTGGTGTCTCGATGCCATGCTGCTGCTTCCTTGCTACATTGTATGAAGGCCTTTCTGATTGCAGGTTTGGCACATGTGAGCCACCAATGGAACGTGGATGTGTACTGCGGGAGGCGTCTTTCGCAAGACGCCCATGTAGTGGCAATACATTGTCGGCAGTATGGATCATTAAGGAGGGAGGTATTAAGCTTTCAGTAACCTCTGCTGCGCCACACTGACTGAGGTGGCAGAGCCAGGGAGCAAATGACGGCGCAGTGGTCCGAAAATGCAAGGGGCCATCGTTCAGCTTGGGCGACTTCATTGCCAAGGTGGGCAGAGACATAAAACCGGTCCAGTCTGCTCGCAGAATGTGCTGTATAATGGGTAAAACCGGGGGTATTGCCATGAATTTTGTCCCAAACGTCCACTAGATGAAAATCTTCGATTAAGGTGAGCAGCGCCGGGGTGGGCGAATAACCAGGCATTTGGTCCTGCGGATGGAGGACACAGTTGAAATCGCCTCGCATGATAAGGCGATCATAGCGTCCAGAAAACAGGGGCGCCACGTCATGTCCGAAGAAAGTGGACCGCTGCCGACGGTTCGTGGAGCCAGACGGAGCGTAGGTATTGATGACGCGCGTGTCGAAGATGGTAACAGCCATGCCTCTTCCACAGGGAAGGATTGTCGTGTCCTTGAGTGGGATTCCTTCGCGTATATAGAAAGCCACTCCACGCCCTGATTGATCACATGTGGACGTGTATGAGTCGTAGCCGTAGACTGGTGGTAGTGTGGCAACGCGTACTTCCTGAAGAAGGGCGACGTCGACGTCAGAGGCCCGAAGCATGTCACATAGGAGTTGCAGCTTGGGTGCAGTGCCGATCATGTTGATGTTCAGTGTGGCAAACCAGTACGTTTGTTTCAGTGGTGGTGGACCCGCATCTACCATCACCAAGGGAAGTAAGAGGAGGGCACCGACAGGAAGTCCCGTCCCATCAGCTGCAGTGCCTCGCTTTTGATGTTAACAGGCAGCCTCGTCCGGCGGAGGTAACTCATCCGGAGGAGGGGGCGTACCTTCCTCAGTGTCGTCGCCCCATGCTCCTGTGCCGTGGGTCTGTCCAATGTCCATGGGAATTGCGTCGTGGTGAGAGAGATCTGGAGTTGTCGGCGGGGAGACAGGCGTCTCAACCGGCGCACCGTTCGTTACATTGTGCGAGGCGACCTCCATAGTGGTCCCGTCCTGCGAAACGTTCATCGTAAAAGTTGTCCGCCGACCTCTGTGTGGAAATGTCGGCTGGTTGGGTGTCGTCTTCGTCGTCGCGGGTGGCGACGCTTTGACAGCCCGTGGGCGAACGGCGAGGGCGTTTGCGCCTACGTGGCGAGCGTTGTTTGCGCACGTGTTCCTCAGTGTCGGACGACGGCAAGGAGGAGCGTCGACCTGGTTCGAAGGCCTCGGTGGGTACAATGAAATTGTCAAACAGGTGTTGTGAAGAAGTACTGTTCTCCTCAGCGTCCTGTGCGGGAGCCTGTTCGGCGGCAAGGTTGTCAGGTGGGACGTCCGCACCGTCCATAGGTGACTGGGACGGTGGGACGTGCCGATCGGAAGGACCGGGCGACGGACTGGACGAAACTGTAGACGTGGCAAGAGCCGCTGCGTAAGTGACCGGCAGGGGGGTCATCGTGGGTGTGACGGACGCTTCCGACAACGGGAGCTGCGCGACACGTCGTTGAAGGCATTCAGACCGTAGGTGACCTTCTTTCCCGCAACCGGAACAGGTCCGAGGTTGGCCGTCGTACATTATAATGGCACGGCAGCCTCCGATACATAGATAGGAAGGCACGTGTTTCTGCAACTCGATGCGGACCTGTCTAACATCGTTTAAAACTGGATAGGTTTGAAATAGTACCCATCGTTCGGCAACATGTTCCAGAACGTTGCCATAGGGACGGAGCGCCTCGATGACGACGTCTGCAGGTAGTTCGAACAGCAGTTCGAAGATCCTTATCGTCCGTGTGCCGAGACCTGCGTGATCGACGGTTACGGGTCCGACGTTGCCGTCGGAATGACAGAAGCGCAGTCCACGTTTTGCCTCTCGAAGCACCTTGTCGCACGCCGCATCGTTGATCATTTTGACGTAGACGGTACTGGTAACTATGGACAAGTGGATACCAATTAGATCCGTTGGTGGTATTTTAACTTCATCGCGAATAAATCGTTCTACCTCCAGGGCCTTGGGTCGGGCGAAGTCGGAACAAAAGTTGAAACGTAATGTCTTCTTCCGATAGTTGTGCGCCATAGTGGTCTAGAAGGGAAAACGGCACTGACAGCGGCCGAAGTAAACACAAACACACCGTGCGCGCCTCGCCCGCAGCGCTCTGGCGCGTGACCGCCTCGCAGCACTGCCGGCGGCAGACGGTCCACCTGAGCTTTACTTCTGCCAGTACCTCGTCTCCTACCTTCCAAACTTTACAGCAGCTCTCCTGCGAATCTTGCAGAACCAGCACTCCTGAAAGAAAGGATACTGCGGAGACATGGCTTAGCCACAGCCTGGGGGATGTTTCCAGAATGAGATTTTCACTCTGCAGCGGAGTGTGCGCCGATACAAAATTTCCTGGCAGGTTAAAACTGTGAGTTCGAGTCTCGGTCGGGCACACAGTTTTAAGCTGCCACGAAGTTTCATATCAGCGCACACTCCGCTGCAGAGTGAAAATCTCATTCTGGAAGTTGCTTCATGCACGACACGGAGTGCTATTTATCTGACTACTTGAAGAAATTTGCGTACTTGTAATTAAATTATTAAAGTAATTAAACTAATATTTTCGAGCTCCGTTTTATTTTGTAAATGGTTAGGAAGGGCTTGGGATGGTGGCGATCCTGAATTAATGAATTTTTATCATTATTTGTGTGAGAAAAGCAGCTAGAAATGCAAGTAACGCATATGGCTCGACGAGAAACGTCGTAAAGATAGTAATACGTCACAACGTTTTGCAGAACACACTGACGTGCTGATAGCCTACAAGACCTACCAGTATCGGTCCATCGCGGTGGGTGCGATGCTTCGCCTGATAACGAGCTGGATGCTGGGACGCTATCGCCTCGGCTACGAGGGGTGCGACGCCGGCCTGGCTGTTCTCGCCCGCCTCACTGACGCCACGGCCAACAACCAGCTCGCTATGGACTTGGCGTGCTTCGTCGCTGCCGACTGCATAGACTCCTGCTCTGCGTCGGGGTACGTACGCCACTGAAAGCCCCAACCACTAATCTTACTTCTACTACCCTTGTACTCCTCTTACATTTGTTCCTACACTGCCATTCACTTTTCCTATACCTCGAGACAACATTCCATTAGAACTACTGACGGCCTTGGGAGAGCCAGTCATGACAAAACTCTACCATCTGGTGAGCAAGATGTATGAGACAGGCAAAATTCCCTACGACTTCAGTAAGAATATAATAATTTCAATCCCAAAGAAAGCAGGTGTTAACAGATGTGAAAATTACCGAACTATCAGTTTAATAGGTCACAGCTGCAAAATGCTAACGCGAATTCTTTACAGACGAATGGAAAAACTGGTAGAAGTCGACCTCGGGGAAGATCAGTTTGGATTCCGTAGAAATGTTGGAATGCGTGAGGCAATACTGACCTCACGACTTATCTTAGGCAAACCTACGTTTCTAGCATTTGTAGACTTAGAGAAAGCTTTTGACAATGTTGACTGGAATACTCTCATTCAAATTCTGAAGGTGGCAGGGGTAAAATACAAGGAGCGAAAGGCTATTTACAATTTGTACAGAAACCAGATGGCAGTTATAAGGGTCGAGGTGCATAAAAGGGAAGCAGTGGTTGGCAAGGGAGTGAGACAGGGTTTTAGCCCGTCCCCGATGTTATTCAGTCTGTATATTGAGCAAGCAGTAAAGGAAACAAAAGAAAAGTTGGGAGTAGGCATTAAAGTCCACGGAGAAGAAATAAAAACTTTGAGGTTCGCCGATGACATTGTAATTCTATGAGAGACAGCAAAGGACTTGGAAGAGTAGTTGAACAGAATGGACAGTGTCTTGAAAGGAGGGTATAAGATGAACATCAACAAAAGCAAAACGAGGATAATGGAATGTAGTCGAATTAAGTCGGGTGATGCTGAGGGAATTAGATTAGGAACTGAGACATTTAAAGTAGTAAAGGAGTTTTGGTATTTGGGGAGCAAAATAACTGATGATGGTCGAAGTAGAGAGGATATAAAATGTAGACTGGCAATGGCAAGGAAAGCATTTTTGAAGAAGAGAAATTTGTTAACATCGAGTATAGATTTAAGTGTCAGGAAGTCGTTTCTGAAAGTATTTGTATGGAGTGTAGCCATGTATGGAAGTGAAACATGGACGATAAATAGTTTGGACAGGTAGAGAATAGAAGCTTTCGAAATGTGGTGCTACAGAATAATGCTGAAGATTAGATGGGTAGATCACGTTACTAATGAGGAGGTATTGAATACAATAGCGGAGAAGAGGATTTGTGGCACAACTTGACAAGAAGAAGGGACCGGTTGGTAGGGCATCTTCTGAGGCATCAAGAGGTCGCAAATTTAGCATTGGAGGGCAGTGTGGAGGGCAAAAATCGTATAGGGAGACCAGGAGATGAATACATTAAGCAGATTCAGAAGGATGTAGGTTGCAGTAGGTACTGGGAGATGAAGAAGCTTGCACAGGATAGAGTAGCATGGAGAGCTGCATCAAACCAGTCTCAGGACTGAAGACCACAACAACAACAACAACAACATACCTCGAGACTAATATCTGTCATCAAACAGACACCCTAGGCGAGAGCATGCCAAAATCTTGTAGAACTGTCTCTAGAAAGTCTGTACGTGTTTGCTGCCGGATCCCAAAATCAACTTGACTCGATATTTCGGCGATCCAACTGTTCGCCATCTTCAGGAGAATGCTGCTTCTGCTGATGAGTCCCGCTGAGAACTGACGCCAGGCTGCAAATCGGCGTCCTGTATAGGCCACCGTTCAGTACACGGCGCATGCGCCGCCCGTCACCGTTTCTGCCTTCCAAAACAGGGGGAGGTGGCGCCGCCCTTGGTGGAACACTGCTGGCAGCGATATATCGCACTCAGGGTCGCACCGAAGAAGGTTCAATTTCGATGCGAGACAATAGGATTCCACGTCTTGCTAAGAGGCAACCCATTGTCTCTTTTGATTAAGGAGGGAGGACGTCAAACGGACCGACTTCGAGAAGGAGAGTCAACACAGGACATTTTAATTTGCACTGTCTATACTTATACAAATAAATTCATAAAACTATGTCAGCATGACCAGGAAGGATTCAGAATTCATACTCATAGCAGTGAAAGTTGAAAAACACGAAAAAATGTTTTTTAAATGTGTAACTTCATACTTTTTTTCACTTACTGTTGGCTGCATTTCTTGCTATAGGTACACTTTTATTCATAAGTAAGGGAGATTCTTCGATGAATTTTGCACAGCTTGAAACTCTTGAATTTAGGGAAAAATGAATGGGCTGTTACATTTTAAACTTAGTGTTTAGAGAAAACTCGAATTTTATACTTAATTATCTCAATTTTTACCACAGTTTTCAACAGATTTGGGAAATTCTAGAGTTTCATACACCTGTAAGTATGGTTTGTATTATGTGCAAAATTCATCGAAGAATCTCTCTTACTTACGAAGGAAAGTTTACCTACAGCAACAAATGCAGCCAATACCAAGTGAAAAAATGATGAAATTTCACATGTAAAAAAAATTTGTTTTGTTATGTTTGGAACTCCTCTGCTGTGAGTGTGAAACCTGAATCCTTCCTGGTCATCCTAACAAAGTTTTATGAATTTATTTGTAAACGTATAGACAGTGTATATTAAAATGTCCTGTGGAGCCTCTCCTGCTCCAAGTCGGCCCGTTTGACGTCCTACCCCCTTAAATTATCCGACAACCTAATTTCAATCGCCTCTTTATAGACACTGTTCCAAAAACCGGAAATGTTGGCAACAACGACAGTTTCATCAAATTTCACTCTGTGTCCCTCATTTAGGCAGTGTTCTGCTACTACCGATTTTACTGCCTCCAATGACGGCGATGTTCCACACACCTGTCATGCACTGTGTGAGTCGAACGGCCAATGTAAGCCTTCCCACATTGACACGGAATTTTTTACACACCAGGTTTCCTAAGCCCCAAATCATCTTTCACATGAAACCTCCCCTTAGAAAAATTTATGAATGATTGTGATGATAAACCCCTTACATTATTTGATTTTCAAACAGCTGAGCAGAAGTAAACGTACTCAGACATTTCACTCTTTACTTATTCTGATCAACACTAAAATGACACACAATATTTTTAGCGCAACGCAATCTGACTTTCAATAATACCTACAAAAGAATTGCCCTTACTAACAATAACCTATACCTTTCATGAATCACTTACCTCACAAAAATCTTCGTTACCCGAACTACTGCAATACAGCGAGCACCAATACTGCCAGCTAAATAAAACAAAGAAAGTCACTAACTACTGATAGGCATAGTTGGCAAATGAAAGATTTTGATAGAGAACAAACAATGTTGTTGTTGTTGTTTTTGTTGTGGTCTTCAGTCCTGAGACTGGTTTGATGCAGCTCTCCATGCTACTCTATCCTGTGCAAGCTTCTTCATCTTCCAGTACCTACTGCAACCTACATCCTTCTGTATCTGTTTAGTGTATTCATCTCTTGGTCTCCCTCTACGATGTTTACCCTCTACGCTGCCCTCCAATACTAAATTGGTGATTCCCTGATGCCTCAGAACATGTCCTACCAACCGATTCCTTTTTCTGGTCAAGTTGTGCCACAAACTTCTCTTCTCCCCAATCCTATTCAATAGTTCCTCATTAGTTATGTGATTTACCCATCTAGTCTTCAGCATTCTTCTGTAGCACCACATTTCGAAAGCTTCTATTCTCTTCTTGTCCAAACTATTTATCGTCCATGTTTCACTTCCATACATGGCTACACTCCATGCAAATACTTTCAGAAATGACTTCCTGACACTTAAATCTATACTCGATGTTAGCAAATTTCTCTTCTTCAGAAACGCTTTCCTTGCCATTGCCAGTCTACATTTTATATCCTCTCTACTTCGACCATCATCCATTATTTTGCACCCCAAATAGCAAAACTCCTTTACTACTTTAAGAGTCTCATTTCCTAATCTAATTACGTCAGCATCACCCGATTTAATTACACTACAGTCCATGATCCTCGTTTTGCTTTTGTTGATGTTCATCAAGACACTGTCCATTCCGTTCAACTGCTCTTCCAAGTCCTTTGCTGTCTCTGACAGAATTACAATGTCATCGGCGAACCTCAAAGTTTTTATTTCTTCTCCATGGATTTTAATACCTACTCCGAACATTTCTTTTGTTTCCTTTACTGCTTGCTCAGTATACAGATTGAATAACATCGGGGAGAGGCTACAACCCTGTCTCACTCCTTTCCCAGCCATTGCTTCCCTTTCATGTCCCTCGACTCTTATAACTGCCATCTGGTTTCTGTACAAATTGTAAATAGCCTTTCGCTCCCTGTATTTTACCCTGCCACCTTTAGAATTTGAAAGAGAGTATTCCAATCAACATTGTCAAAAGCTTTCTCTAAGTCTACAAATGCTAGAAACGTAGGTTTGCCTTTCCTTAATCTTTCTTTTAAGATAAGTCGTAAGGTCAGTATTGCCTCACGTGTTCCAGTGCTTCTACGGAATCCAAACTGATCTTCCCTGAGGTCGGCTTCTACTAGTTTTTCCATTCGTCTGTAAAGAATTCGTGTTAGTATTTTGCAGCTGTGGCTTATTAAACTGATTGTTCGGTAATTTTCACATCTGTCAACACCTTCTTTCTTTGGGATTGGAATTATTATATTCTTCTTGAAGTCTCAGGGTATTTGGCCTGTTTCATACATCTTACTCACCAGATGGTAGAGTTTTGTCAGGACTGGCTCTCCCAAGGCCGTCAGTAGTTCCAATGGAATGTTGTCTACTCCGGGGGCCTTGTTTTCTCAGGTCTTTCAGTGCTCTGTCAAACTCTTCACGCAGTATCGCATCTCCCATTTCATCTTCATCTACACCCTTTTCCATTTCCATAATATTGTCCTCAAGTACATCGTCCTTGTATAGACCCTCTATATACTCCTTCCACCTTTCTGCTTTCCCTTCTTTGCTTAGAACTGGGTTTCCATCTGAGCTCTTGATGTTCATACAAGTGGTTCTCTTATCTCCAAAGGTCTCTTTAATTTTCCTGTAGGCAGTATCTATCTTACCCCTAGTGAGATAAGCCTCTACATCCTTACATTTGTCCTCTAGCCATCCATGCTTAGCTATTTTGCACTTCCTGTCGATCTCATTTTTGAGACGTTTGTATTCCTTTTTGCCTGCTTCATTTACTGCATTTTTATATTTTTTCCTTTCATCAATTAAATTCAATATTTCTTCTGTACCCAAGGATTTCTACCAGCCCTCGTCTTTTTACCTACTTGATCCTCTGCTGCCTTCACTACTTCATCTCTCAAAGCTACCCATTCTTCTTCTACTGTATTTCTTTCCCCCATTCCTGTCAATTGCTCCCTTATGCTCTCCCTGAATCTCTGTACAATCTCTGGTTCTTTTAGTTTATCCACGTCCCATCTCCTTAAATTCCCACCATTTTGCAGTGTCTTCAGTTTTAATCTACAGGTCATAACCAATAGATTGTGGTCAGAGTCCACATCTCCCCCTGGAAATGTCTTAAAATTTAAAACCTTGTTCCTAAATCTCTGTCTTACCATTATATAATCTATCTGATACCTTTCAGTATCTCCAGTGTTCTTCCACGTGTACAACCTTCTTTCGTGATTCTTAAACCAAGTGTTAGCTATGATTATGTTGTGCTCTGTGCAAAATTCTACGAGGCGGCTTCCTCTTTCATTTCTTAGCCCCAATCCATATTCACCTACATGTATTTACCTTGTATTCACCTTAATAGTGTCATAATATATATATCAGTTCATGACATCCAGTCTTACAAATTTACTGTCTCTGATCGTCTGCTCTCAAAATACCAGCAACAGACTGCACACAGCACAGCCAGTGATTTTCATACAGAGCGCTACGTGGCGTTACCAATATAAAAACCTAAACAGCCTACTGACACCTAAACAGCCTACTTACACACAGAGCCGAGTAATGCCCTAATCTTAGAAGCTGGACGGAACACACTCTAATGTGTGTGCTTAAATGAGGGACACAGTATGAAATTTGATGAAACTGTCGTAGTTGTCAACATTTCCAGTTTTGGGAACAGTGTCTATAAAGAGGCGATTAAAAATAAGGTTGGCGGATAATTTAATCAACAGTGACAATGAGTTCCCTCTTAGCAAGACGTGGAATCCTGTATTGTCTCGCATCGAAATTGAACCTTCTTCGTTGCAGCTCTGAGTGCGATATATCGCTGCCAGCAGTGTTCCACCAAGGGCGGCGCCACCTCCCTGTCTTTGAGGGCAGCGGGACTCATCAGCAGAAGCAGCATTCTCCTGAAGATGGCGACCAGTTGAACCGCCGAAATATCGAGTCAAGTTGATTTTGGGATCCGGCAGCAAACCCCAAGAGACTTTCAAGACTTATTACGCCGGGAAAGCCTACGTAATCAGAACTGACTCTAGCCGTGACGATGTCATCAATTCGAGCGAGGAAGAGCATGCAACAGGTTTCAGATACGTCACAGCCAGCTGAGGCCGTTGCCTGATGTTTTGAACCCTTAGAGGCACCGAACTGCAGGGGCGTTGAGTGGTATGTTTCAGCCGCTTTTCCAATTACTCCCAGAGATCGTCGATGGCAGTAGATCAGGTGATACTGTATGCCAGTCGAGATGAGATAGTGTACTTGAGTGTTTGTCAAACCAGCAACGTACTCCGCATTTCTCATCTTGCAAAATGGGACGCCATATCTCCCACGGGAAAGTGCTTGAGAAGCAATAATTGTGACCTGGTAGTCGAGGGAGGGCAGGATTCTTTTACGATTGTGGACGGGGATATAATCAGTCATTATTGGTTGCCCTTTACAGTTACACTCAATTTATTTTAAGTCAGCAATTCCCGGGTCAACAATAAATAAAAAAAATTCCACGCGCTATTAATGAAGAAATAAACAACAGTGTAAATAATAGTGTTTTCAGTGAGTTACAATTTATCAAATCACCATTAAATACAGATACAACAGATGATTTAAAAGCAAGCCCCTGTGATCTGCACAGAAGGCCTTACTTGCCAGGAATGGCAATAAATTAAGAATTGTTTAAAACTCGCTGCAACTTGCAAATTACAGGTATTGAAATATTAAAGGCGAGTCGCCACAAAAACAGCAGACGGCATCAGACGCCAAGAATGGCAGTAAATAAGTTTTTAAAGGCTTACTGCGTAAATACAAACACCAAATTAGAATTTTAAAGCAAATAACCACAATCACGGCTGAATGCCTTACACGCCAGGAACGGCAATAATACAAAAAAATTGAAACCTGCTGTAAAACAGCAAATAGCAAAAGTTAATTAAAAAAAACAAGCAACTGATCCCGACGGTGCTCCAGGAATCAACCTCTGAGGAGGTCCGGCAACAAACACTTTCGCGAGCGATAAGATAGCCAGACAAGAGTTGCATACACTTTACAAGATGGTAACTCAGACTGTTGGCAGTCTAACGAATGACTAAAGATAATCTTGCTGAAGCTACCTGACGTCCGATAAATCAAATCCAATGATGGAACAATACGCAAAAGCCGGAACCGGTGGTGTGCACTACGACGAAATAGCGTGTTTAGAGCGCCCAGAAGGAGAAAGGAATCACTACCACCAGTGTAGAAGAATCGCCAACCGGCCTACAATCAAGAAAGCTGTCATAGCTACACGCCTTACCGGACAGCAGCGGCAAGGCGAGGAAACGTACACTGCCGTTACATACACTAAGCCCCAGGGCAGGTAACTAGGGCGTTAGAGGCCACCACACAAGAAAAATTGCCGTTGGTTGAACTTAACAAATTGTAAGAGTAAATAGTAATAAGAAGTCGAGGAAAGTTGATCAGATCCGCCTTCCCAAAGCACTCCACTCGCTGCTCCTCGTCTCGCCGACGCTAAGAGCAGCAACACGAATCCAAGTCTCTGGAGAATCGCGAGATGTCACAATGGTGGAGATTTCTCTACTTGGAATGAAATTCACTCATCTTAAAGCTTGCTGGATCCGGTTTACGACGAAGTCGTGCACTCTGGCGACCACAACCCTTCCATCCGGCAGTCTACATCTACATCTACATTTATGCTCCGCAAGCCACCCAACGGTGTGTGGCCACTGTCATTACCTCCCTTTCCTGTTCCAGTCGCGTATGGTTCGCGGGAAGAACGACTCCCGGAAAGCCTCCGTGCGCGCTCGAATCTCTCTAATTTTACATTCGTGATCTCCTCGGCAGGTATAAGTAGGGGGAAGCAATATATTCGATACCTCATCCAGAAACGGACCCTCTCGAAACCTGGACCGCGATGCAGAGCGTCTCTCTTGCAGAGTCTGCCACTTGAGTTTGCTAAACATCTCCTAACGCTATCACGCTCACCAAATAACTCTGTGACGAAACGCGCCGCTCTTCTTTGGATCTTGTCTATCTCCTCTGTCAACCCGACCTGGTACGGATCCCAGACTGATGAGCAATACTCAAGTATAGGTCAAACGAGTGTTTTGTAAGCCACCTCCTTTGTTGATGGACTACATTTTCTAAGAACTCTCCCAATGAATCTTAACCTGGCACCCGCCTTACCAACAATTAATTTTATATGATCATTCCACTTCCAAATCGTTCCGCACGCATACTCCCAGATATTTTACAGAAGTTACTGCTATCAGTGTTTGTTCCGCTATCATATAATCATAAAATAAAGGATCCTTCTTTCTATGTATTCGCAATACATTACATTTGTCTATGTTAAGGGTCAGTTGCCACTCCCTGCACCAAGTGCCTATCCGCTGCAGATCTTCCTGCATTTCGCTGCAATTTTCTAACGCTGCAACTTGTCTGTATACTACAGCATCATCCGCGAAAAGCCGCATGGAACTTCCGACACTATCTACTAGGTCATTTATATATATTGTGAAATGTCCATGCGTGCCGCCAGCGGCCCCAGCGTGTTCTGGCACTGCTCGGACCTGGCTCCTCCTGAGTCCCCAACCGAACTCGCCCACTCACACGACCCGGGAAAACAACGACGTCGCCCCAAAGATAGGGCTCAATAATAAAACGGAAGTAATCAAGAACAGGTGTTTATTCGGAAAACAGTAGAGAAATTTAATAACAAAGGAAAAATTCTCTTCAACAAAAAACTATTACAACCTCTGATACAGGCCTGGAACATTGCATAAACGTAGAGAGACATGAAGACTGTGCCACTGATAGTCGCTGAAGACAGAGCTGAGCGTTCGGCATTGTCGGCCGACAGGTACGTCTCGCCGTGTCGATGCAAAGTCGTTGGTCCCACTGTGACGGCTTCCGACCGGGCTCTGACTGATGGGCTGCTAAGAACCGGCGCAGTAACTGGCCCAGAGCTCCGGTGCAGCCGACTGCCGACTTGTTGGCTTGCGCCGGGCTGTATACCCGGGACACGGAAGATCCAGTTCCGCACACGTCACATGGCCGAGGAAATAGGTCCCTGGCTCGGAGGACCTCTGGCGACGATTTTCTTGCCGCCTGTCGTCCTTGTTCGACGCTGGCCGGGGAGGCTACGCCTTGCACGTATGCAACCCCGTAATGCTTCAGTGTCTAAGGGGTTGTCGGTCTCTTTAGGCGAACGTAGGGTACATGGCAGCATATTCGTCATTAACATGTAGGAGGTAGAACGCCTTCCGTAGAATGTGTAAGTATCGTGAAGCGCACTTTGAATGTATCCCGATGGCTGAAAGAGCCACGCGCACTTTTAATAAGAAAATGCTATCAGACATTGAAATCAGCGTAAAAGATTTAGTCGCCACCAACGCTAGCCATACAACAAATAAGAGGTTGCGGCTTCCGCCACCAGCCCAACACCGGTAATTTTACCACACAAGGCTGGGGGGGGGGGGGGGGGAGGGCGGCAAACGTCTTTGCCTACCTGAAAACTACAGGGGTTGGCCACTTTGTACGACTACCGCTGATTCTCTGCAGCAGACTAAACTACCGTATAGTAAGATGAAACACTCCTACGTTCATTCACTCGCGCGCATGTCATAGAGCTCTGTATCAGTGAGGAGGGAAGAACTATACTGACGTGAGGTCTGGAGCATGACAAGGAATGAGAATTCAGAAAGCGGACGTAATTAGTTTGATACTTAACTTTACTCCATTAATGATGAACGTCGCTCTTGACGGTACATGATTCACAATATTATCTGTTCAGATTATAGTAACTGAATATGGCGCCTTGCTAGGTCGTAGCAAATGACGTAGCTGAAGGCTATGCTAAACTGTCGTCTCTGTAAATGAGAGCGTCTGTATACAGTGAACCATCGCTAGCAAAGTCGGTTGTACAACTGGGGCGAGTGCTGGGGAATCTCTCTAGACTAGACCTGCCGTGTGGCGGCGCTCGGTCTGCAATCACTGATAGTGGCGACACGCGGGTCCGTCGTACACTAACGGACCGCGGCCGATTTAAAGGCTACCACCTAGCAAGTGTGGTGTCTGGCGGTGACACCACGCTGATTACGTAAGTAAATCTGGGTTGTCCTTTTCCGAATAATAGAAGTCTTTGCGTAATCGAAAACTAGTCTCCTTCTGACAACGATCAGGAGCCGACCAGATGACGGACGTCTTCGGCAGCTTTCGTGTTTCCTGTGTCAAAGCTGTGCCAAACTGGGAACACGACATTCTAGTATGAAAGACAATATATATATATATATATATATATATATATATATATATATATATATATATATATATATATATATATCAGACTAAAATTGAAAAAAATTGAAGTATATTTAACTTATTTTTTTTCTTTTATCACACTAGAAGCGTTAGTTACATCTGAGACACGTCATGGTGACTTGACGTCAGTGAAGCCTGCCTTTAGGGTGACTAAGGCCTGTTATCAACACCTCACTGAGTTTAAACGAGGTTGTTTAATAGGTATATGAGAAGCTGGATGTTCCTTCCGGATTTTGCAGAAAGACTTGGCAGGAACGTAGCCACTGTACATGGCTGCTGGCAGCTGTGATCACGAGAATGTACGGTAGCAAGAGGACCGGACTCGAGAAGGGAACGTGGCACTACCGAGAGGGAAGACCATCGTGTTGGGTGTGTGGCTCTGGCGCATCGTACTGCATCTGGGGCGACAATCTCAGCAGCCCTTGTCATGACAGTGACACAACCTACACTTACAGATTAGTTACTTCAAGGGCAGCTCACAGCCAGGTGCTCCGTATCGTACATTCCACTGACCCAAAAATACCGTCATTTGCGGCTTAAGTGGTGTCAGACAGAGCCCCACTTTCCTGTGCAAGTCTTATACAAATGAAACGCGGCAGGTTCCCTGGAGGTCGCCCGTTAACGACTGTTAATCATCAAAGATAACTATACAGCATTACCCACTTCTTTATATGATTAGTGGGTCCTAATTTGTAAGTTTGTCAGATATTAGTTGCAGCTAATTACAATTTAGTTGATTGTGAGCTACAGATATACTCTAATTACAATGGGCAGCTAATTCTTACAAGTATTGGTATTTAATTTCTAAGATCTTAACTAACTCTATTGCCTGCAGCGACACAGTTGTGTCATATATATATATATATATATATATATATATATATATATATATATATATATATATATATATATATATATATATATATATATGGTGAGTTGACGTTAGTGAATCCTGCCTTTAGGGTGACAAAGGTACCGTTATCAACACCTCACTGAGTTTGAACGAGGTATATATATACAGGGTGAGTCACCTAGTTTTGCTAGCACATCTGAACATATAAACAAATACGTAATCAGTGCCGTTTGTTGCATTGTAAAATGTTAATTACATCCGGAGATATTGGAACCTAAAGTTGACGCTTGAGTACCACTCCTCCGCTGTTCGATCGTGTGTGTCGGAGAGCACCGGATTACGTAGGGATCCAAAGGGAACGCTGATGGACCTTAAGTACAGAAGAGACTGGAACAGCACAATACGTCCACATGCTAACACATTTTTATTGGTCTTTTTCACTGACGCACATGTACATTGCCATGAGGGAGGTACACGTACACACGTGGTTTCCGTTTTCAATTACGGAGTGGAATAGTGTGTGTCCCCACATGTCAGGCCAATAAATGTTCAATGTGGTGGCCATCATTTGCTGCACACAATTGCAATCTCCTTTGACGTACCCCACAGAAAGACGTCCAGAGGTGTAAGATCAGGAGAACGGGCTGGGCAATTTATGCATCCTCCACGTCCTATGAAACGCCCGCCGAACATCCTGTCAAGGGTCAGCCTAGTGTTAATTGCGGAATGTGCAGGTGCACCATCATGCTGATACCACATACGTCGACGCGTTTCCAGTGGGACATTTTCGAGCAACGTTGGCAGGTCATTCTGTAGAAACGCGATGTATGTTGCAGCTGTTTGGGCCCCTGTAATGAAGTGAGCACCAATGAGGTGGTCGCCAATGATTCCGCACCATACATTTACAGTCCACGGTCGCTGTCGCTCTACCTGTCTGAGCCAGCGAGTATTGTCCACGGACCAGTAATGCATGATACGTAGATTCACTGCCCCGTGGTTTGTGAAACCCGCTTCATCGGTAAACAGGTAGAACTGCACCGCATTCTCTGTTAATGCCCATTGAAAGAATTGCACTCGATGATTAAAGTCATCACCATGTAATTGCTGATGTAGCGACACATGAAACGGGTGAAAGCGGTGACGATGCAGTATGCGCATGACACTACTTTGACTCAGTCCACCGGCTCTCGCAATGTCCCGTGTACTCATGTGTGGGTTCATGGCAACAGCAGCTAACACACCAACTGCACCCGCTTCTCCTGTGACGGGCCTGTTACAGACCCGTTTGCGTGCTACGGCCATACCTGTTGCATACAGTTGGCGGTAGATGTTTTGCAATGTGCGGCACGTTGGATGCTCTCTGTCCGGGTACCGTTCTGCATACACCCTGCAGGCTTCAGCTGCATTTCGTCGACACTCGCCATAGATGAGTATCATCTCCGCCTTTTCAGAGTTCGAATACACCATGGTCACAGTTCCTACAACACTGCACTATCACAGACGTCTGGTAACACGGTGTACTACAGTTGGTGTGCGTGCGGAGACGAATGCAGAATAACAATAGCAGCAAGCGCTACATGCGGACACTGCGACAGCTAGACGAAACCACAACAGTGCACTACAGCCACACTCGTAAACACGCTCGTCATCGTAAAGATGTCCCAGCAGATGCTGCTCGCCGACCGTGGCCCGTGTTTGTTACAACACGCAACTGAACGTCGGAGGTTTCAAGCGTCAACTTTAGGCTACAATACCTCCGGATGTAATTAACATTTTACAATGCAACAAACGGCACTAATTACGTATTTGCTTATATGTTCAGATGTGCTAAAAAAACTAACGGGGTTCCATTTAAAAAACGTAGGTTTGTGTTAAAAAACATACTTCCGTGCATTTTTGTATTAACCAATTACACTAGCCCCTCTCCTCACGTTCGGTCTGTGGAATTGGTTCGTCAGTATTTGATGTGGTTTGCGAAATATATCCAGCGGTAACGTTAGGTGACTCACCCCGTATATATATATATATATATATATATATATATATATATATATATATATATATATACATATACACACCTATTTTATTGCCTGCCCCATCGAGCTAAGCCCGATGGGCATGCCCCTGACACTGGGCAGGCCAGGATGCTATTCGCTGCAGGTTCCTAATACTAATTTCCTAATCTAATTCCTACTAACTAGTTCTAACCTAAGTCAATTCCGGTGATATTATTCCCCACTCCCCCTAGTCCCGCACGTGGCGGATCCCGGACTACTAAGGTCGGCCTATACACTCTCATGCGGTAGAGGAGTAGGGCGCGTGTTTGGTGTTAGAATATCTCCAGTTTTACTTTAATTTATGTTAATTTATTTCTCTCAGGTATTCCTTTAACACTTTTTGTGATACCTCGTCTACTAGTTTAAGAGTTTGAGAAGTGTTTTGTTGTCTTATGAGGTAGTATGCGTCATGGTCAGGTAGTTGGTCACGTAGTGTGGAAGCAAAAGGGGGCACTCGTAAATCCCATGATCGGGAGTACCCTCCAGTTCACCACATTCACATGCGGGTGTGGCCCTTTTCCCGAACCGACATAAGTATGTCGAGTATGGCCCATCTCTAGTCGGAAAATGGATCAGCCCTCTGGTGGGTTCAAAGTATTTCATTTATAATCGTTCCCTAATGTTCGGAATAAGTTCATATGTCCTACGTCCTGTTTCAACCGTCTCCCATAGTTCTTGCCACAGTTGTTCAACCCTTTGCCGAATCTCACCCTTGTCCCTAGCCCCAGTGCCTAAAATCTCCTCTATCTTCGTAACATTTCCTTTCTTGACCCAGAACCACGCAGCCTGCTTTCTAATTTTGATGTCCAAGGGGCAGAGCCCCATTCTGACCAATAAAGCTCCCCCTGGTGATGTCCTGTAAGCCCCCACAGACTGTTACACCTCAACAGCCATGCATCTCACCAGCATGCAGCACACCTCGAGATATAGGCTTTTTTATGGAGGCTTGTACCATCCTCGCGATCCGGGGAAATTAAACCAAGATCCCCATTCCCTGTGACGCACAACGTTCAACCACTCCACTGCCACGGTGGTCGCTGAAGCATTCCCCGGAGCCTGCGGTGACAGGGGACTGCCGGCGCTTACCAGTCCCCAGCTCAGAAAACCCGGGATCGCCAACCCATACCCAGCAAACGTATGTGGAGCCCCTGAAGGCCCTCAAAATTCTACCTAATATTGCTCTTATTAATCTCAGAATCACGGCTGCCAACAAGCAAATTACTGAGAAGACACAATCTGATAATAAGTCATTTCTAAACAGTGCTTTCCAAAATCCACAGTATGGCGATAATGATCCTCATGTACTAGGGCATGTTCTTGTCCTGTCACATTCTTTGGAGCACAGGCATTGTCGTACAGGGTGTCCGAAAAGTCTTTCCCTGATTACATAAATTGATAACTCAGGCTAGAAGTAAGATACAAATACGAAACTGGTGTCTAATTGTTTATAAACTATCAAAGTTTTTTTACACATCAGTAAATTTCCACATGAGCGCCCTTGGTAGCACGTAGCACATCTAGGCCATATTCAATTTCCGTCCGCACATTAGCCAACATCACTGGAGGGATCGATTCAACGACTGTAGTTATGCATTGCCGCAGGGTTTCAAGATCTGGTACACGTGTTCGATAGACCTCGTCCTTGACATAACCCTATAAAATGAAGTCTAATGGGGTTATGTTAGGAGAGCGTGGAGGCCAAACCGTTGGCCCATCACCACCAATCCATCGCCCAGGAAAGGTCATATCGAGATAGGCACGGACGTCCAAACCCCAATGAGGTGGTGCACCGTCTTGCTGAAACAAGACATCGGGGTGATACTGAAGCAGCTGAGGAACAGCATACAGTTGCAACACGTCCAGATACACTGCAGATGTGATGGTAGCCTCAGCGAAGAAGAATGGCCCGATAATTCGATCGTGCAATAGCGCGCACCAAACATTCACCTTTGCACTGCCTCTGGTGCACTCCATGACCTCGCCAGGGGGTTGTGAACCCCAAATGCGCACATTATGGTGATTCACTACTCCACTGACAAAAAAGGTCGCTTCGTCGGAAAAGGCAATTCGTCTGAGATAACCATCATCGTCCTCAATACGTGATAGCATTTCGACCGCAAAGTCATATCGACGTGTACTGTCATTCGGCAACAAGGCCTGAACGATTTGCACTTTGTATGCACGAAACTATAAACGTTTGTCTAAAATGCCTCGGAGAGAGCTTTTTGGCATCTGTAATTCACGTGAGGCCCTGCGCACCGATTTCTTCGGACTTCGCAGATAAGACTGCCTTATAGCTTCGACCCTGTCTGCTGAGGTTCTTGGTCGACCAGACCTCGGAAGGTCAGCAACCGAACCTGTGTTCTTGAACCTCTCATACCAGACTTTAATGCTCCTGACATCAGGTGGATTCCTTCCACAAGTTTTCTGGAAGTGTCTCTGCACTGTGATGGGTGATCGTGTCTCATGGTACCACAGGACACACTGTGCCTTCTCCTGATTGGTTAACATGGCCTCTTTGGCACTTCCCCTCATCCACTACCTACGTGCTGCGATCCTAAAACAGAAAAAAAACACCGGCCGCGGTGGTCTAGCGGTTCTAGGCGCTCAGTCCGGAGCCGCGCGACTGCTACGGTCCCAGGTTCGAATCCTGCCTCGGGCATGGATGTGTGTGATGTCCTTAGGTTAGTTAGGTTTAAGTAGTTCTAAGTTCTAGGGGACTGATGACCATAGATGTTAAGTCCCATAGTGCTCAGAGCCATTTGAACCAGAAAAAAACTTTGATAGTTGTAAACAATTCGTCACAAGTTTCGTATTTGTTTCTTACTTCTAGCCTGAATTTATGTAATCAGGGAAAGACTTTTCGGACACCCTGTATTTCAACAGAGAACAGTCAGTTTTCGAAAATGTGTCAGCAGAACCGCATACCACCCTTAATTTACGCTGGAGGATGATGGTTCAATTGGCTCTGAGCACTATGGGACTTAATAGCTCTGGTCATCAGTCCCCTAGAACTTAGGACTACTTAAACCTAACTAACCTAAGGACATCACATACATCCATGCCAGAGGCAGGATTCGAACCTGCGACCGTAGCGGTCGCGCGGTTCCAGACTGTAGCGCCTAGAACCTCTCGGCCACTCTGGCCGGCTACGCTGGAGGAGCTCACTCTCAGTCATCCCTTATGACCTGGGCACCTGTAAAAGGAAAACATTAAAATTTGTGAAAGGACAATTCTGTTCCACAAAATACTGGGAGGTGCTGAAAAATAGTGTCTCGGAATTTTTTATGTGAAAATTCTTATAGCTTTTTGAATAAAAGAAAATTTAGTAACATTCTACATGTTTATTGTTCATGTCCGTATATTTCTTTCTCTACGTACTCGCCTCGCCTTGGCAATGGCCTTGCCGCAGTGGATACACCGGTTGCCGTGAGATCCCCGAAGTTAAGCGGTGTTGGGCGTGGTCGGCACTTGGATGGGTGACCATCCAGGCTGCCATGCGCTGTTGCCATTTTTCGGGGTGCACTCAGCCTCGTGATGCCAACTGATGAGCTACTCGACCGAATAGTAGCGGCTTCGGTCAAGAATACCATCATAACGACCAGGAGAGCAGTGTGCTAGCCCCACGTCCCTCCTATCCGCACCTTTCACTGAGGATGACATGGCGGTCGGATGGTCCCGGTAGGCCACTCGTGGCCTGAAGACGGAGTGCTTTTTTTTTTACGTACTCGCCTTGGGAACGACCACATTTCTCTCCACGAGAGACCAGTTTGGTGTTACCGTCGCGAAAGTGTTCAACTTTCTGAAATAGATGAATATACGAGGCGTGTTTTTTAAGTAAGTACCGTTTTGAAATTAAGAAAAAAAGACGTGCTAAGATATCTCAATAATTTTATTTTTGCGTCAAAGCCTGTACATTAATCTACGCACTGACGCCATTACAGTCTGATTCTTCCTTGTTTACGTTGTGCGCTGAGTGTTTAAGATGCCTCCGATAATCGTGAGTCCCGCCGACTATGAAGTACGGGCTGTTATAAGATTTCTTAGTGCTAAAGGCCTAAAAGCGATCGATATTCATCGTGAGATCTGTGCAGTTTACGGAGAAAACATTCTGAGTGATGGAATGGTAAGAAAGTGGGTGATAGCATTTAAAGATGGCCGCACAAATGTGCATGAAGAAGAACGGAGTGGGCGTCCTTCGGTCGTTAATGTAAGTTTGGTGCAGGAAGTGGACAATAAGGTGAGAGAAAACAGACGCTTTACGATTTCCTCCTTTCGGGATGACTTTCCTAACGTTTCTCGTAGTGTTTCGTATGGAACTGTGAGAGAGAGCTTGAATTACCGAAAATAGTGCGCACGTTGCGTACCAAAAATGTTGACGGATGTGCACAAAACCAAACGTTTAGACAGTGCATTGACTTTCCTTGAGCGGTACCACAACGACGGTGATGATTTCTTGAGCCAAATTGTTACGGGCGATGGAACGCGCGTGGCCTACGTCACACCAGAATCAAAGCAACAGTGCATGGAAGTTGAGGAAGGGCATCGTTTTGCTGCAAGACGATGCCCGTCCGCATGTGGCGAATCAGACCAAAGATCTCATCACATCTTTTCAATGGGAAACTCTAGATCATCCTCCGTACAGCCCCGATCTTCCTCCCAGTGGCTGCCATCTGTTCCTGCACTTGACCTCGACGGTCAGCGTCTTTATGACGATGACGAAGTCAAAACAGTGATGATGCAGTGGTTAACAAGTCGGGCAGCAGACTTCTATGAGGAGGGTTTTCAAAAACTGGTACAACATTATGACAAGTGCTTCAATATTGACGGAAATTATGTAGAAAAGTAGATTAAGGTACAGGATTTCATGTAGAAATAAAATTATTGAGATATCTTAGCACGTCTCTTTTAAATTTCAAAACGGTACTACTTAATAAACACGCCTCGTAGGATGGCGCAAAGTCCGGACTGTGTGGAGGATGATCGACGAGAGCGAACTGGAGGCGCTGGATCGCTTCAGCGTTCATGTGTGGTCTGTCAGGAGAGGTTGCCCTGTGTCTGGCCGATCTCTTAGAATCCGAGACGCGATTACAGCACTCTGTTTCTCGCGCACTGATAAAGTTCCGCCACACACCGCCGTCTTACACACTACAGTTGTGAGCCCTCTAGCGTCAGAGGGCTCCAAATATGTTGACGTGAAGTGTAAAGATGAAGAATGTTTTATTTTCAAAGCGTTGAGAGTTTCACACTAACAATCCGGAGGCATCACTTTTAAGCATGCTGCAACGTCGTGTTTACGTGCAAACCGGTGACAAGTGAAATAATAAGTACAGAGGGCTTGCAAGATATTACTGATCAACAGTTTAACCCAAAGGGCACAGTACTTACACAAAAATTTTGTACAAGTGTATCTTACTCACAAGTCAGAAAATACATTACACAATTCCTCTCTAATTGATTAGATGCAAACAAGAAATCATTGTAACTTCTCTACTAACTGTAAGCGCTTCAATAATAAAAGGTAAAATCAATTTCATTTTACAAGGGCACGTGAATAATAAAGGTAAAACAAGTTTCTTTTGAACAGGATACACAAGTCAAAAAAATACATTACACAAAAACCTTTCTGATTGAATTACTTGCAAAGAAGATCTTCTTATAACTTCTATACTAACTGTAACAACTTAAAAAAATAAAAGGTGAAATCAGTTTCATTTGACAAAGGGCACTTTAATAATAAAGGTGAAATAAGTTTCTTTTAAATAGGTCACCTGAGCAATCACAACAGGACAATTCACGTAATTTCCAATTTCCGCTTCCCATCAAGTATTTCTCTTTATCATGTACGTAAGTTCAACTCCCGCTGCACATACGGTATAATTCAGAACACTAGTCTCCTTCCTTTATGGTTTTGAAGGTAAATGTACTACTGGCCCTTAAAATTGCTACACCAAGAAGAAATGCAGATGATAAACGGGCATTCATTGGACAAATGTATTATAATAGAACTGACATGTGATTACATTTTCACGCAGTTTCATTCTATAGATCCTGAGAAATCAGAACCCAGAACAACCACCTCTGGCCGTAATAACGGCTTTGATACATCTGGGCATTGAGTCAAACAGAGTCTGGATGGCGTGTACAGGTACAGCTGTCTATGCAGCTTCAACACGATACCACAGTTCACCAAGAGTAGTGACTGGCGTATTGTGACGAGCCAGTTGCTCGGCCACCCCCATTGACCAGACGTTTTCAGTTGGTGAGAGATATAGAGAATGTGCTGGTCAGGGCAGCAGTCGAACATTTTCTGTATCCAGAAAGGCCCGTACAGGACATGGAACATGCGGTCGTGCATTATCCTGCTGAAATGTAGGGTCCCGGAGGGATCGAATGAAGCGTAGAGCCACGGGTCGTAACACATCTGAAATGTAACGTCCACTGTTCAAAGTGCCGTCAATGCGAACAAGAGGTGAGCGAGACGTGTAACCAATGGCACCCCATACCATCACGCCGGGTGATACGCCAGTATGCCGATGACGAATACACGCTTCCAATGTGCGTTCACCGCGATGTCGCCAAACACGGATGCGACCATCATGATTCCGTAAACAGAACCTGGATTCATCCGAAAAAAAAAGACGTTTTGCCATTCGTGCACCCAGGTTCGTCGTTGAGTACACCATCGCAGGCGCTCCTGTCTCAGCGTCCAGGGTAGCCGCAGCAATGGTCTCCGAGCTGATAGTCCATGCTGCTGCAAACATCGTCGAACTTTCGTGAAGATGGTTGTTTTCTTGCCAACGTCCGCATCTGTTGACTCAGGGATCGAGACGTGGCTGCACGATCCGTTACAGCAATGCGGATAAGATGCCCGTCATCTCGGCTGCTACTGATACGAGCCCGTAGGGATCCAGCACGGCGTTCCGTATTACCCTCCTGAATCCACCGATTCCATATTTTGCTAACAGTCATTCGATCTCGACCAACGCGAGCAGCAATGTCGCGATATGATAAATCGCAATCGTGATAGGCTACAATCCGACCTTTATCAAAGTGGGAAACGCGATGGTACGCATTTCTCCTCCTTACATGTGACGTCACAACAACGTTTCACCAGGCAACGCCGGTCAACTGCTGTTTGTGTATGAGAAGTCGGTTGGAAACTTTCCTCATGTCAGCACTTTGTAGGTGTCTCCACCGGCACCAACCTCGTGTGAATACTCTGAAAAGCTAATCATTTGCATATCACAGCATCTTCTCCTGTCGGTTAAATTTCGCGTCTGTAGCACGTCATCTTCGTGGTGTAGCAATTTTAATGGCCAGTAGTGTATATAAGGAGTATAGCAAACGGAACAGGCGCCTTGGCGTCCCAATGCAGAGGAAACTTAACTGAATGCAAGATCCCCACTCACTGCAACCCGAAGAACTCAGTGGCCGCCGTATCGGTTGCCATTTTCCCCGCGGCCAAAAGAACCTCCCGTTCCCTCTGGTATTGGTCGGCCAAGGCGTCGTACTCCGGACATCGATTTAGACATGGACTAGGTGGCCGCTGCAGTGCTGAAACAGAATAGCACAGCCACAGTGAAAATAAACATTGTTAACAGCCCCCAGAATATATTAAGATAAAATTCTGCAAAGAGAGATCACATCAAGACAAAGGCAAATTAAAAATGGTTAAGAGCATTATCTGTAGACTTCAAATTTCAAAATATGTAAAACTGCCCCAGCACAAACAGGCTAGTTTTAAAAGGGCAACGATGAGAGAAAGCATAATATTATTACACCAATACGTCGCAGTTCCAATACAATATTGACACTCAAAAGAAAGAAGCTAGTGAAAACACGGGTAAGTCCAATTGTAAAACTAGAAAGCTTGAATGTCTACTTCTTCAATAGACAGCTGCGTGGTACATACTTCAACTCCAATAGCCAAAATGAATAACACATTGCTCAGCGTCCTGTGTAGAAGACCATGGCCCAGTCACGCCTCAGGAACTTGCAATAACAGGCCCGCTTCCGCACTCCGAGCCACATACACCGATCAAATCCAGCTAACTCCACGCAAACACTAGTTTCACTCTCTGAGCAGCGACACGTACCGGCCGTTCCGAAGGCAAAACCCAGTCTGCCCGCCACCCCACCAGCACCACCACCGGCCAACGAGGTAAAGATAAGCAACGCCAGAGGGAAACAATCGATCCGGGTGAATCGAACGGAGAAAGCAACTGGCACTGGCGCCTCCCCACGTATCACATCTCCTCTTGCAATCAAATTTCAGGATTTCATTTGTTACACCAGCTGATTGCGTTTTGTTTTTAAAGGTCTAACATCACGGAGTGGAACGTGGAAACGCTGACCTCGGATGATCAGAGGGGTCCTGTCCTCTTCAAATTACTGCGCACCCTTCGGCACATCACAAAAGCCATACGCCTAGGCAGAATATGCGCCGGGCGCCGTAAATGGAATTTTCTCGAGCGGCGCTTGAACAAAACAGGTGAGATACATGCGATTGCAGTCTTTCTCGGCGTATTCCACGAATTATTCTCGGGTTATCAGCCGAGTGGTGGCGTCGTCTTGTCGCAACGTTTCAATGAGTTTCGTGCCCATCACCTTCTGGCGAAGAGGGGAGGGAGTTGACACACTTCGCCAGAACATGATGGGTACGAAACTCATTGAAACGTTGCCACAAGACAACGCCACCACTCGGCTGATAAACCGAGAAGAATTCATCAGCAAAACAGGTAAGTCCTTATTTGTAAGTAAGTTCTTTGGGAATGCAGGTTTTCTCGGTGAATTTCAGTGGCGGAAATTTTCGAGGTGTCAACCGAATCGCGGCGCCTTCGCTGGAAGATGACGAGTTAGAAATTCGCAATGTGCAAAAGTTTCATCTAATATGGTATCCATGGCCCGCCCGGTTGGCCGTGCGGTATAGCGCACGACTTTCCGGAGCGGGAAGGAGCGCCTGTTCCCGGCACGAATCCGCCCGGAGGATTTGTGTCGAGGTTTGGTGAACCGGCCAGTCTGTGGATGGTTTTTAGGCGGTTTTCCATCTGCCTCGGAGAATGCGGGCTGGTTCCCCTTATTCCGCCTCAGCGTCGGCGGTTGCTGCGCAAACAAGTTCTTCGCGTACGCTTACACCACCATTACTCTACCACGCAAACATAGGGGTTACACTCGTCTGGTGTGAGACGTTCCCTGGGGGATCCACCGGGGGCCGAACCGCACAATAACTCTGGGTTCGGTGTGGGGCGGCGGAGGGGTGAAGTGGACTGCGGTAGTCGTCGTGGGGCTGTGGACCACTGCGGCTGCGGCGGGGACGGAGCCTCTCTGTCGTTTCAAGGTCCCCGGTTAACATACAATACAATACATACAATGGTATCCATACATATTATAAAAAACTATGTGTAACTGTACGCATGTACACTGATCAGGCAGAACATTATGACCATATACTTAATAGCCAGTGTGTCCACATTATCACGGATAAAAGCCGCAACGCGTCGTCACATGGAAGCAATGAGGCCTTGGTAGGTCTCTGGAGGGAGTTGACACACATCTACACACACAAGTCACCTAATTCCCGTAATTTTCGGGAAAATGGGGGGGGGGGGGGCGGGGGCGATGAAATCTGACGCCACATTCAGTCATATACCAGATGTGTTCCATTGGGTTGAGATCTGGCGAGCTGGGGGACAGAACATCAATTATAACGCGCCACTGTATTCCTCAAACCACTCCATCACACTCCTCGACTTGTGACATGGCGCATTATCTTGCTGAAAAATGTCACTGGCATCATGAAGGGGTGTACATGGTATTTGTTGTATTCTCCAACAGTTTATTGAACGTAACTTCTTCAACAATACAATAGCTAGCTGCACAATAGATGTAGGCGTCCATCGATCTAGCCGGAGATGTGATTCCTCTCGGTCGGCTGGTACTTCGATCGGCGGTGCAGTACAGAGGCTTCGGTGATATCTTCTCGGAGACTCCGCTATAGCGGTTGCCATTAGCAGCGGACGAAGACTGGTCTGCCTTCGACCGGCCGGGCCTATATAGTGAGCTGGAGTCAATAGAAACCCGGTTTAGAAATCCGTGGCTGGATATGTCGCGGCGACCTCTGCAAGGAAAGGTTCCTATTAATCGACTCGAATCTTTGGCGTGTTTCCTGGTGTCTTCGCCTGTTTGGCTGTTGGTTTGTTTCCCTCATAGCGTGGCTGCTATGCGGTGCTGCCTGCCATTTAGGGGAACCCGATGGCAGACGGTACAGTATTGAACCAGCCTACGATACTTCTTGGCCACCATGGTGCCTTGCACGAGCACCACTGGAATCATGGGTGCCCATGTCAATGTTCCCGAAAGCATAATGGAATGGCCACCAACTTGTCTCTGCCCAGCAGTACAGGTGTCAGGAAGCTGTTCCTCTGGTAGACGAAGGATTCGCGCTCTCCTGTCGACATGATGAAGGTGGTATGCCGGCCGGAGTGGCCGTGCGGTTCTAGGCGCAACAGACTGAAACCGGGCGACCGCTACGGTCGCAGGTTCGAATTCTGCCTCGGGCATGGATGTGTGTGATGTCCTTAGGTTAGTAAGGTTTAATTAGTTCTAAGTTCTAGGTGACTGACGACCTCAGAAGTTAAGTCGCATAGTGCTCCTTGAACCATTTGAAGGAGGTATCGGGGTTCATCAGCCCATGCAAAGCTCTGCCACTGTGCTAATGAACAGTGCCGATGGTCACGAGCACATTTCACGCTTCCAACGTGCATTCACCGCGATGTCGCCAAACACTGATGCGACCATCATGATGCTGTAAACAGAACCTGGATTCATCCGAAAAAATGACGTTTTGCCATTCGTGCACCTAGGTTCGTCGTTGAGTACACCATCGCAGGCGCTCCTGTCTGTGATGCAGCGTCAAGGGTAACCGCAGCCACGGTCTCCGAGCTGATGGTTCATGCTGCTGCAAACGTCGTCGAACTGTTCGTGCAGATGGTTGTTGTCTTGCAAACGAACCCATCTGTTAACTCAGGGCTCGAGACGTGGCTGCACGATCCGTTACAGCCGTGCAGATAAGATGCCTGTCATCTTTACTGCTAGTGATACGAGGTCGTCGGAATCCAGCACGGCGATCCATATTACCCTCCTGAACCCATATTCTGCAACAGTCATTGGATCTCGATCAACGCGAGCAGCAATGTCACGATACGATAAACCGCAATCGCGGTAGGCTACAATCCGACCTTTGTCAAAGTCGGTAACATAATGGTACGCATTTCTAATCCTTGCGCGAGGCATCACAACAACGTTTCACCAGGCAACGCCGGTCAACTGCTGTTTGTGTATGAGAAATCGGTTGGAAACTTTCCTCATGTCAGTACGTTGTAGATGTCGCCACCGGCGCCAAACTTGTGTGAATGCTCTGAAAAGTTAATCATTTGCATATCACAGCATCTTCTTCCTGTCGGTTAAACTTCGCGTCTGTAGCACGTCATCTTCGTGGTGTAGCAATTTTAATGGTCAGTAGTGTATATTCTCGAAGGGAATGGCGGAACCATTCTCGAACAGGCGATAAGTTCCTTTGAGCCAAGGGTAATTCCTTTCTTATACTGTGGTTGCGTTCTTTATTTTTGTTAGGGTTTGAGCTTTTTACCTTATATTAATTTTAGTTCCCGTTCTTTTGGCTGTGAGGTGGAATTTGGATCCATACTGTGGAAAAAACCTCCCTAAAAACTTCAGTAGGATTATTTGTATGTTAAACTAATCTATATTAATCTTCTTGCAAATTTTGATCCTGTAATTCCTGCGGCATAACTTGTACTTGATGGGGTCTGTCATAGTTGTGCAGTAGCACTTGGTGGGACGAATATTTATGTTTTGGAAAATTAAGCAGCATCGGTGGTTGTTTTAACGAGTGCGTTGTTTTTGATTCTGTTGTTAATCTAGATTCTCCGTATTTTGCTGTCACTTATATCAGTCTCTCCTCTAGTGGCTGTACATATGCTACATGGTATCTTGGCTCTTGGACTAGTATTTATCGCTGTTCGTATCATTATGTTAAATATTTTTGGTGTGTGAACGTTTGAAAAAAAAAAGGGCTCCAAGCACTATGGGACTTAACATCTGAGGTCGTCAGTCCCCTAGAACTTAGAACCACTTAATCCTAACCAACCTAAGGACATCACACACATCCATGCCCGAGGCAGCATTCGAACCTGCGACAGCAGCAGCAGCGCGGTTCCAGACTGAAGCGCCTAGAACCGCTCGGCCACAGCGGGCGGTTTGAACGTTTCATATCATCCATATTGGTGCAGCATGTTCCAGGGTTGGTATTATAAAACTGCGGTAGACATAAAGTAGATGTGGGGCTGTTGCTCCATAAATTTTTTTTATCAATTTTAAAAGTCCTAATCGTTTTCTTTCTTTCATTATTGGTTCTGTAATAGCTTGTCATCACGGTGGAATCAAATGTTAGTCCAAGATATTTTACGTCTTTTTTCGGCTCTATGGATGCTTTACAGCTTATTTCTCTGTGGTTCGTCAGTTTATAAACTACATTTTCACCTCTAACCGGATTTTAAGTGCATATTTGACACGTACATGAGAGGTAACTATGAACCTCAGTATCTCGTAGACGGATAAAGAAATCAGTAAAATTTTTTGGAGATCGGGATCTTAGGAATACATCGTAAGAATTTCAGCCATTTACTTGGAATCCGCGGCTCGGTTTTGGTACGAAGGAATGGGATAGAAAAAGGTTTATTTCGGGGGATGAGGGGTGGTTCCTAAGGGAACGCCCATTAACTAATTGTGTTTCCAAAAGGCACTTAAGACTCACCGTAGGCATCAAATGCAAAAAGACTCAACTGAGTCGCTCCGATTGCCTAAGCAGGAGGAAATTTGTAACATTGATACTTTGGCCCCATACTGTTGGATATCGACACTAAGAAGAGCCTTCTGTGGGGTATAGAAATGGTCCCCAGCCCAAGGACTATCCAAAACACTTGACCCTACATTTCTGTCAGCAATAGAACCCGAGGTATAAGCCCCGGAAGAATCCCGTTTTTATGTGCGACGTTTTGTAATATATCAGGTAGCGCATGCTTCCCGCACGCATTCCGATATGGGCGACGGCGTTGCTGCAGCGTGTACGCAACGTAGCGAGACTCCTATGCAGGTATATAAGCACCGACATGTAGGCAAGGGATTAGTATGGCATTCGCGTCTTCCCTCCGTGCGTGTACTATGGAGACGTTATTACCAACTGTGTCCGAGCAGTACCAACGTGCTGTTATTCTTCTCTTGGATGCCGAAGGACGAATACCGGGAGGCATCCATTGGAGAATGAAGAATGTGTGAGGTTAAGGCGAAACGGCCGGGGAAACTTCGACAGAGAATCCTACTGCTTCATGACAGCGCACGTCCACATATCGCGAATGTCGTAGCGCAGAAGTTACGCCAGCTCAAGTGGCGTCGGTGGAATGACAGCCCCATTGCTCACGGCGATTTTTTCTGACTGGCATACCGACTCTGGACAATACGGCCATCCGACTGCACCCCCGCCCCTTCTTATATCTTATGGTCAGGACAATATTAAGTGCTCACTGCTACGTTAGCAAGTTTGAGTAGAGCAACTGTAATTTATCGTTAAGGATCCTGTGAGTGGTGTTTTTGACAGACAGATTTCAAGTAACGTTAGTTTTATACCTTTACTCGCTCTGTAGAGGAGATCACTTTTATTGTGTCTCACTGTTTAGAGGCACAAAACGCGCGGGTGTTTTCAGCTCGTTACTAAATGCAAATAAGTAGGAGGCCGAGTTGATAGGAGCTGAAGGAGTCCAGGTTGCAATAATATGCGGTTCGGTACACTGTTAGAGAGAAGGATTACTATTCAGGAAAGACGTAGAACAATGAAATTACTTATCTTCAGTAGTTTGTAGGACTGCAGCTGCGGCTATGAACTGACAGTCTTATAACATGGAATACCATGAACTAATACAACATATTCTCATGGACTAAGCCTGATAGGCCATCCTCAGAGATGGCTGAGGGCCGATTATGAAAGTGCGTCTGCCTAGGTTGAAATCTCGCTAAGAAGTGCACGAGGCACACTCCAGTTCCGCCGAGCTGCACAGCCCGCTGGAGTGCGCTGTGCTCGGCAGACGAGGGGCTGCCGACCTTGCGTTGGCGCGGCGTTGTAGTAGTATATGTGGCAATGATACCACAACTTCCAATATCACCAGAACGATATTCATTCAGAGCTTGTTCACCAAAGTTGGAATCTCTCTTTTTCACTGTCCACATGTTTTCGTGTTAAGTCAGTCTAGCAGTTCTATCCTTTTCTGATTGGTCTTCATATACATTGTCACAAAAAAAGTAACATGAAGCAGTATACATTCCACTTTTTTCTAAAGATTGAATCTCGTCTTTAATTCTTGGATGTGAGGTCCGTCAGTTATGCAAAACACCGTTTTTTCTCAGTATCCAAACATGTTGCTGCACCACTGTGCCATCATCAGTGGCTTTTCGTTTTCATTTATTCCGCAATGTGAACATTTTTGTTACATGATTATAAAATTATGTGCATCTTTAGTTCAAACAACATATCGTTTCTTTTTGTAAATACCTTTACGTTTGGTGTGCATGAATTTTCTGGATCAATTGTGTGTTAGTTACTAGAGGTAGCTTGCCATCTGCAACCAAACGATGTTGATGAGAAAGTTTTCTGCTGGAAGTTAACCTATCTTCTAGAACGTAATTTAGTTAGTCGCAATGTTTCCGCGCCTATATTCGTTTTTACTTACGTTTTCGTGTGCCAAGCACTTCCATTCTCCGCATCATGCTGAGGTGTTGTGATGCACACGTAACTATAACAAGTATTTTTCACACATAACGTAGTAAAACACTCTTCACTTCAGCAAAACACAGTGTGATTGTGGTTTGTTGTGTGTCCCAGCGCAGTCACTGTTCATTTGTTCACCAGAGAGTTCGGCGCCAAATTTGAATTTTGTTTGCATTTTATCTTTGTGTGTGTGCGTGTGCGTATGTGTGTGTGTTTTCTGTGCGCTTCTTAGCTGTGTGTGTTCTCTTTTATATGGTATTCATTTTGTGTGTAAATGGTGCGTCTTTGCAGATTTTAGTGTATCATTTTTAAGCGCGCGCGCCGGTGTGTGTGTGTGTGTGTGTGTGTGTGTGTGTGTGTGTGCGTGTGTGCGTGTGTGTGTGCGCGTGTGAGTATTTACAAAAAGAAACGATCTGTTGTTTGAACTAAAGATGCACATAATTTTATAATCATTTAACAAAAATGTTCAAATTGCAGAATAAATAAAAACGAAAAGCAACTGATGATGGCACAGTGGTCCCGTAACATGTTTGGGTACTTACCTTCTGAGGTCAGTCCCCTAGAACTTAGAACTACTTAAACCGAACTAACCTAAGGACATCACACACATCCATGCCCGAGGCAGGATTCGAATCTGCGACCGCAGCGGTCACGCGGTTCCAGATTGTAGCGCCTAGAACCGCTCGGCCACACCGGCCGGCGGGTACTGAGAGAAAATGGTGTTTTGCATAACTGAAGGACCTCACTTCCAACAATTTTAACTTTAAACACGGCCAATACAAGGAGCTGTAAATCAAAATGATGAATATCTGGTCTTTAACGTTGAACACATTGCTGAAAGGAGTACAGTGGGTCGCACTTGTATGTGGCACCAGAATAAGATAAGAATATTAATAAATTAAAATGAAACTAGTATACTATAAACGACGAATGTCTCTGATAGGCTCGATAATGTGGATTGCTGACTGTGCGCGACCGTAGAGCCAGTGATACTGTTTCTGGCCTGAGAATGTAGTGTTGGAGAGAGCTGGGCGCACACTTGTAGGTAGCTGTGTGTGAGGGAAAGACGATGGGGTGGGCAGCTTCTGTGATGTGCTGTGTGAAGTCACCAAGAGTTAGATCAATGCAGGTATGTCGATATTGTTGAACATGGAAGCAGAAGTCTTCATGTATGCGAGGTAAAAATTCTCAATAATTACGATTTGTGTTTTTGCTATAGCGTTAGTATAGGTGAGTTGGCTGACAATTTGTTATTGTTGAGTAACCCCACGATGTACGTAAATGGTTTTCACAGAAAGTCTAGTTAGGTATTTCATTTTTGTAATGCTTTTAAGATTTGTTAACAGAGCTATGTGTAATTTGATGATTTGCATTTACGTTGGATTAATGAAGTTAGATAATACTTGCTGTTTAAATCTCATTGTTTGTGAATCAGTTGTGAGTGATGTAACTTCAATTGTCAGATGTTTTTGAAAAGACAAACTTAATTTGCAATATAATTTTGCTGTATGCAGTGAGTGCTAGTAATCCATCATAATAAGCAACGCCTCCCGGTCCAGGTCATATATTTTTCAAAGAATTTGGAATTTCTTAAATGTTCTAGTTTATCAGCCAAATGAATTTCATGTGCATTTCAAGTATTATGGCCAGCATTGCACACTGCTGAGCCTGTAGTTGGTATATTTATATTTTTTTTATGAGAGACCAGAATATACGCGTTCCACCGTTGCTGCTTTAGACGTAAGACCATTTAATTTAATTGTTACGTGTACAGGGAACAAACTTATTGGTTTTTTAACAGGGCTTTAGGATTCAGTGATAAAGGGGGTGAATGTATTTTGCAGTGACTGTTTCTTTATTGGTATTGAGAGTTGCATTACCCAATCGATTCGTGTTAAGTTTTGCTAACAATTACACAGACTAAGAACACTACTTGCACTTACAAGACGCCACACGACAATTGGAGTTCAGTAGTCATTCCACAGATCACACATTCATTCAACTTAATCGTCAAGTCTATTATATCACTTTTTAAGGAACGTTACAACGTGGACATCTACATCTACTCCTACGTGATGACTGTGCTATTCACAATAAAGTGCCTGGAAGAGGGTTGAGTGATCCACCTTCAAACTGTCTCTCTACCGTTCCACTCTCCAACGGCGCGCGGGAAAAACGAGCACTTCAGTTTTTCTGTGTGAGCCCTGATTTCTCTTATTTTATCATGTTAATCATTTCTCTCTATGTAGGTGGGTGGCAACAGAATGTTTTCGCAACCGGAGGAGAAAACTGGTGATTGAAATTTTATGAGAAGATCCCGATCGCAACGAAAAACACCTTTGTTTTAATTATTGCCACTCCAATCATGTCTGTTGCACTATCTACACTATTTCGCGATAATACTGCCCTTCTTTGTACTTTTTCGATGTCATCCGTCAGTCCCTCCTGATGCGGATCCCACACCGCACAGCAATACTCCAGAAAAGGACGGACAAGCGTGGTGTAAGCAGTCTCTTTGGTAGACCTGTTGCACCTTCTAAGTGTTCTGCCAAGGAATCGCAGTCTTTGGTTTTTTCTATCCACAACATTATCTGTGTGATCGTTCCAATTTATTTTATTTGTAATTGTAACCCCTAAGTATTTAGTCGAATTTACAGCCCTCAGATTTGTGTGACAACGCGTAATCGAAATTTAGCTGATTTCTTTTAGTACTCAAGTGAATAACTTCAGGTTCAATTGCCACTTTTCGCACCATGTAGATATCTTATCTAAATAATTTTGCTATTCGTTTTGGTCTTCTGATGACTTTACAAGACGGTAAATGACAGCATCACCTGCAAACAATCTAAGACGGCTACTCAGATTGTCTCCTATATCGTTGATCTAGATCAGGGACAATAGAGGGCCTATAACACTTCCTTGTGGAACGCTGGATATTACTACTGTTTTTCTCGATGACTTTCCTTCTAGAACTACGAACTGTGACCTTTCTGACAGGAAATCACGAGTCCAGTCGCACAACTGAGGCGATACTCCGCAGGCACGCAGTTTGGTTAGAAGACGCTTGTGAGGAACGGTGTCGAAAGCCTTCTGGAAATCTAAAAATATGGAATCAATTTGACATCCCCTGTCGATAGCACTTATTACTTCATGACTACAAAGAGCTAGTTGTGTTTCACAAGAACGATATTTTCTGAATCCGTTCTATGTGTCAATAAATCGTTTTCTTCGAGGTACTTCATAATGTTCGAATACAGTGTACGTTCCAAAACCATACTGCAAATCCACATTAGTGATATTGGCCTGTAATTCAGCCGACTACTCCTAAATCCCTTTTTGGGTATTGGTGTGACTTGAGAAATTTTTCAGTCTTTAGGTACGGATCTTTCTGTGAGCGAGTGGTTGTACATAATTGCTAAATATGGAGCTATTGTATTCTAAGTTTTTTTTAATAAATTTGGTGTATATTTCCTGGATTTTGCTTTGGTGACAAGTACCACTGCAGTTTTGCCTAAATGTAGCATATTAACAGGTGAAGCCAGGAAGTGAAAGCTGTGTTTCTGACAGAAATCTGGTCAGTTGTGTAGTTCATTAGAATGTCGTCTGTTTTGTCGAGAACTGGAGGCCGAGGTGCCCGTCTACCTGGAACACGTCTCCAGCTACACACGGAATGTTGCCCAGTTGCTCTCGCATGGTGTGAGGCATATATCAGCAGCTTTGGTTCCGTTCGCATTCGACAACCTGGTAAGTGGCGTTTCCCTAACTCAGTTTGTTACACGTAAGATGGGTGAGAAAATGACACACACAGCCGCGTAAGTGGTCAGTTCTGAGCGTCTGCTTCCTATGTCTGATTCACACTGTCGTTATCTTTGCGTGTCCGATTGTGACGTTAATCATCTGTAAGAGTTCTGACTCTCCCGTACGTCTACGATACTTGTAGCGTTGTTAGAGAGAGAGAATGCAAGCCGAAAACGGATAAAGACGGTGAAAAAGTTCGACCCTTTCGTCTTCCTCGTAATGTGTTAGCAGTCCGCTGAGTCAGAAATTGAATTACTAGTGCAGACTTCACGAAGAATATAATAATTCCAATCCCAAAGAAAGCAGGTGTTGACAGATGTGAAAATTACCGAACTATCAGTTTAATAAGCCACGGCTGCAAAATCATAACACGAATTTATTACAGGCGAACGGAAAAACTGGTAGATATCGACCTCGGGGAAGATCAGTTTGGATTCCATAGAAATGTTGGAACACGTGGGGCTATACTGATCCTTCGACTTATCTTAGAAAATAGATTAAGCAAAGGCAAACCTACGTTTCTAGCATTTGTAGACTTAGAGAAGGCTCTTGACAATGTTGACTGGAATACTCTCTTTCAAATTGTGAACGTGGCAGGGGTAAAATACAGGGAGCGAAAGGCTATTTACAATTTGTACAGAAAGCAGATGACAGTTATAAGAGTCGAGGGGCATGAAAGGGAAGCAGGGGTTGGGAAGGAGTGAAACAGGGTTGTAGCCTCTCCCCGATGTTATTCAATCTGTTTATTGAGCAAGCAGAAAAGGAAACAAAAGAAAAATTCAGAGCAGGAATTAAAATCCATGGAAAAAAAAATAAAAACTTTGAGGTTCGCCGATGACATTGTAATTCTGTCAGACACAGCAAAGGACCCGGAGGAGCAGCTGAACGGAATGGACAGTGTCTTGAAAGGAGGATATAAGATGAACATCAACAAAAGCAAAACGAGGATAATGGAATGTAGTCGAATTAAATCGGGTGGTGCTACGGGAATTAGATTAGAAAATGAGACGCTTAATGTAGTAAATGAGTTTTGCTATTTGTGGAGCAAAATAACTGATGATGGACGAAGTAGAGAGGATATAAAATGTAGATAGCAATGGCAAGGAAAGCGTTTCTGAAGAAGAGAAATTTGTTAACATCGAGTATAGATTTAAGTGTCAGGAAGTCGTTTCTGAAAGTATTTGTATGGAGTGTAGCCTTGTATGGAAGTGAAACGTGGACGATAAACAGTTCGGACAAGAAGAGGAGAGAAGCTTTCGAAATGTGGTGGTGCTACAGAAGAATGCTGTAGATTAGATGGGTAGATCCCATAACTGACGACGAGGTATTGAATAGAATTGGAGAGAAGAGAAATTTGTGGCACAACTTGGCTAGAAGAAGGGATCGGTTGGTAGGGCAGATTCTGAGGCGTCAAGGGATCACCAATTTAGTATTGGAGGGCAGTGTGGGGAGGGTAAAAATCGTAGAGGGAGACCAAGAGATGAATACACTTAACAGATTCAGAAGGATGTAGGGTGCAGTAGGAACTGGGAGATGAAGAAACTTGGACAGGATAGAGTAGCATGGAGAGCTGCATCAAACCAGGCTCTGGAGTGAAGACCACACACACACATATATATATATAAAAAAAAAGAAGCAAAAGGTAGGCCCGAAGCCTAATGTCTCTGTTATTTCTAAAACACAGTAAATAATTCACCAGTTTCTTTATGAATAGCACATGTCGGATATTAACAAAGACATAGATGAATAAATATATTTATAAGCGCGCTGCAACCGTTTTTTCGTGTAACTGTGGAGTACTTATGGTCTGACGCCATCGATAGTAATCAGCCACTTTTACCTCCAATGACTCCTGTACTATTTACGTTACATGCCCGTAATTCGTACCAATTTAGGTTTACACTAATAGCTTTCTAAAGACATGGCGATAGAGAAAGTCGGATGAAGCTTTTATACTTTGGAAATTCGTTGCTGGGTGTTACTTGTATAATTGAGCGTCAGATACTAAACTTTAAACTAACAAAGGAATTGAAAAACTGATTACAACATCAGAATCTTAGCGCAAATAATGGTAATCTACATGTTTCTTTTTGAGAAATCATAGTTCATCTGGCTGCTATTAATTTCTGTACGAACTGTGAAATGTCTGCCATTAAGGTTTCTCCTTGGCACTCGAGGTCGCCACAACCCGCCCGTTACCTCACTACTTCTCGAGCTTGGACCGTTCACAGTTTCTATTTTGCTTTTCATTTCACTGTACAGTACACCTTCTTTCTGTTTTCGTGCTTGATCTATGTTCAGCTTTTGACAGTCTGTACACTGGGCCCCCTTACCACTGAATCTGAGGGGGATGCGGTGGGGAGTTTCCCATGTAAGAAGCAACGCGAACCATATGTTAATTAGTTGCTCTTCCGCGGTGCACGTAATACTGAGGGAAACAATTGTTTCACACCGACCACGGCACGCAGTACACCCTCCTTCCCGTGGCACGACAAACACACTCTCGTGCTCAGTCCAGACTCTTCGTTGATGTTTTTTTCTCTGTCGATCTATCGGTATGTTTCTACAGCTCAAGATATCTCGCTTAAAATTACACTTTCAAAACTTGACGAATACATCGATTTACATTGTAACACAAAATTGCAACCTCACATTATTCTGTTCAAGGGAAAAATTTTAAATAACGTGTTAATAAACGTGCGAGTACACAGCACCAGAAAAAATGAAAATAGGAATTACATTCACGACGACTACATCTCGACCTAATGTTTGAAACCATGTATCCAGCCTCGCTTATCCGCAGAACAAACAGGCTATATTCAAGGAAAAGGAACTCGTGAACAGTTTCTCAACGTACGACAAGGAGTTGCGAGACCTTTGTGTTCTTGTCTTGTCTGCTTCCGTGACTATAGGAAAGTCTTTGACTGCATTGTGTGGGAAAAGTTGTGACAGGTACTCCAGAGTTTGGTGTCTCACCGCACTTGACAGTACTGATCAGAAGTTCACGCAATAATCACCTCGCAGCTTCGAAGACAAGTGCTGGTACATCTGATTTCTTCAGCGTATCAAAAAGAGTCAGAGATGGTTGAGTTCTATGCCCCAAACTGTACAATATTTATACAGAAAATTTTATAAGGAATGGTGGTGATGGCTGGACTAAAGCCATCTCAATTGCTGGTAGAATTTTTAACAAGCTCCGATTTTCTGTGGACACCATACCTGTACACAGCAGCGAAAATGAAGTTGCTGAGCTGTTAACAACAGTAAAGGACATTTGTCTATCATATGGGTTGGACCTCAATCTCAACAAGTCGAAACTCATAGTAAGTGACCGAGGAGTATAGGTCCAGCTCACAGGTCGATTAAAGGAACTGGAAGTCTTTTATCTATCTTTGGTCAAACATCTGTGACACAGCAAGGTGTGAAGATGAGATAAGGAGACGGATCACGCTAGAGCGAGTGACTACGAAGGAAATCACCGTGATTTCGCAGAACAGAACAATAACGAATACCTCAAACTTGCGACTTGTTCGAACACCTGCGTTTTCCCTTCAGTTTTATGGTTGCGCGTAGGGTTGTTGGCAGAATATTGATAATCCCAAATATCGATATACCTCCCAAAATGTTTCGATATATATCGGTGACATATCTTTCCCAGCTGTATCGATATCGCTATGACAATATGGAGTGGTGATATTTTTATCTATACACTACTGGACATTAAAATTGCTACACCAGGAAGAAATGCAGTTGATAACCGGGTATTCATTGGACTAATATATTATACTAGAACTGACATGTGATTACATTTTCACGCAATTTGGGTGCATAGATTCTGAAATATCAGTGCCCAGAACAACCACCTCTGGCCGTAATAACGGCCTTGATACACCTAGGCATTGAGTCAAACAGAGATTGGACGCCGCGTACAGGTACAGCTGCCCATGCAGCTTCAACACGATACCACAGTTCATCAAGAGTAGTGACTGGCGTATTGTGACGACACAGTTGCTCGGCCAACGTTGACCAGACGTTTTCAATTGGTGAGACATCAGGAGAATGTGCTGGCCAGGGCAGCAGTCGAACATTTTCTGTATCCAGAAAGACTCGTACAGGACCTGCAACTTGCGGTCGTGCATTATCCTGCTGAAATGTAGGGTTTCGCAAGGATCGAATGAAGGGTAGAGCCACAGGTCGTAACATTATCTGAAATATAACGCCCGCTGTTCAAAGTGCCGTCAATACGAACAAGAGGTCACCGAGACGTGTAACCAATGGAACTCCATACCATCACGCCGGGTGATAACGCCAGTATGGCGATGACGAATACATGCTTCCAATGTGCGTTCACCACAATGTCGCCAAACACGGATGCGACCACCGTGATGCTGTAAACAGAACCTGGATTCATCCGAAAAAATGACGTATTACCATTCGTGCACCCAGGTTCGTCGCTGAGTACACCATCGCAGGCGCTCCTGTCTGTGATACAGCGTCAAGGGTAACCGCAGCCATGGTCTCCAAACTGATGGTCCATGCCGCTGAAAACGTCGTCGAACTGTTCGTGCAGATGGTTGTTGTCTTGCAAACGTACCCATCTGTTGACTGAGGGGTTGAGACGTGGCTGCACGATCCGTTACAGCCATGCGGATAAGATGCCTGTCATCCCGACTGTTAGTGATACTAGGTCGTTGGAATGCAGCACGGCGTTCCGCATTACCCTCCTGACCCCTACCAATTCCATATTGGATCTCTACCAACGCGAGCAGCAATGTCGCGATACGATAAACCGCAATCGCGATAGTCTACAATCCGACCTTCATCAAAGTCGGAAACGTGATGGTACGCATTTCTCCTCCTTACTCGAGGCATCACAACAACGTTTCACCAGACAACGCTGGTCATCTGCTGTTTGTGTATGAGAAATCGGTTGGAAACTTTCCTCATGTCAGCAGGTTGTAGGTGTCGCCACCGCTGCCAACCTTGTACGAATGGTCTGAAAAGCTAATAATTTGCATATCACAGCATCTTCTTCCTGTCGGTTAAATTTCGGGTGCGTAGCACGTCATCTTCGTGGTGTAGCAATTTTAATGGCCAGTAGTGTATGAAGCTGTTGTTTCCAAATTGTAGTAAAACATAATTTTACTTTCACTGTGTGAAGGAGTCTTACTACTTTTCGAGCTCCCATCACCTGCAGTATTTCTCTTTGACAAAGAGGAAGTCCGAATGCACTAGGTGATGGTTGGGACAATTAAACAACAAGATTTCCGATGTTGAGAGATAGCACACCAGCTGTGTGCTATTTCTTCACATCGGCATTATTAAAAACAGTTTGAAATAGATGACCACAATGTAAATGACGCGATTGGGCGGAGACGTGTGTGTGTGTTTGGGGGGGGGGGGTATGCTGACGTAATCGGCGCTCGGCGCTACCAACAGAAACTGCAACGTTTAACTTCATCACGCAAATTTGACACTGCAGCTGCTAGGGCGCTGGCGTTTGCAGAAATGGGAAAAAAACAGGGCAGTCGACAAGGAGTGTTCTGGGCAAATCCGATATGCGACGAAACCCAACGACGGACCCATCGGTCACCTTTTATTGTGCCTCTTACGTACAGTTAGCATAGTGGTTATCACCAAGCATGAACGTGCATCGTTTTCTTTTTAATTCTCGCTATAAGGGTGATAAGCTGGTAGCTAGCTTGATGATGTACAGAGTATCAAATTATAAATCAATACTTAAATATATAGATCTAAAACCGGCAATATTTTTACAATATGCACCCGATATATTTATAGGCCAGTACGTATCCACGTTTTCCGTCGATATATCGACACATTTTTCGATAAGTCGGTGGCCTGTAACGATATGTTTTTATCAATACATCGGCTTTCCGATATTTTTGAAAATATCAACACTCCTAGTTGCTAGACACGCACTCTTAAAGCGAGAGACTAACAGCGCATCGAAGCGTTTGAGCTTTGGTGTTGGCGCACGATGCCGCACATAAAAGAGACCGAAAGAAGAACAAATGAGTACATTATAGACCAGCTCAGAATCTCCAGGTGCCTTTTTCTCGTGTCAACCAAAAAATTCTTTAGTTCTATGGCCAAATTGTGAGAAGAGATGGAGAAAGTCTCGAGAAAATAACCATGAAAGGTCTAGGGCACAAGACCGGAGGGAGGAGCAACGACCAGGATGAGAGATCAAATCAAGGACATCTCTGGTCTGCCTCCCCAGAAGGTTCTGAGAGAAGCTGGTAACTGGCCAGGGTGGAGACATATCGGTAGTCGGGTCACGACGCTCCGCAATCAGCACAACGATTTGTGATGGTGATGACATGAGGCAAACAGGATCATAGCTGTGGGAAAAAATAAATTTACGGTACTCATCCTGAAATAACTTTTTCGATTTATAAAGAAAGTAAAGTGGAAAACAAGGAAAAAGAAAGCACAGCAAAAAGGAAAAAAATCTAGATAGTGTTATCTTCACATACTGTTGCTACCTAGAAATAATTGGAACTCTCTTATCTGTTGTTATAGGTTGAAAATTGTCTGTATTTAATAAGACATCGCTAGACACTTATTTTGGATTCATGTTGCAATGGCTGTAGAAAATTGAGTGTTAGTCCATATGCCGGCCACAATTTCAATGTTACGTAATAGCGCTACCTGTAAATGTAAGTTAAGACTGGCTGCTGGTTGCGAATATTATGCCAGTAATTTGAATTATTCTCTGTGTTTCTCAGGATACGCACCCGAATGATGAGCGACTCAGTACCTGGATTAACCACGTGGAGCATATGAGGGACATGCTACACACGAAATTAAGGGGTTGGGTACAGGATATGCAATACGTCAGCGAGCAGACAGCGAATTACGAGGTGGAAGAAGATAAGAAGTCGCCTGGGAAGTATATAATAAGGTATAAACCAGTGTACATTGAAACCTATGTTAGACTCAATGTTGTGTTGTGCCGGACGCGGTGGCCGAGCGGTTCTAGGCATTACAGTCTGGAACCGCGCGACCGCTACGGTCGCAGGTTCGAATCCTGCCTCGGGCATGGTTGTTTGTGATGTCCTTAGGTTAGTTAGGTTTAATTAGTTCTATGTTTTAGGGTGATTACCTCAGAAGTTAAGTCTCATACTGCTCAGAGCCACTTTTTTTTTGTGGTGTGGTCTTCAGTCCAGGGACTGGTTTGATGCACCTCTCCAAGCTACTCAATCCTGTGCAAGCTTCTTCATCTCTGAATAACTAATGCAACCTATATCCCTTTGAATCTGCTTAGTGTATTCATCTCTTGGTCTCCCTCTATGAATTTCACCCTCCGCGCTTCCCTGCAGTACTAAATTGGAGATCCCTTGATGACTTAGAACGTGTCCTACCAACCGATCCCTTCCAGTCAAGTTGTGCCACAATTCTATTCAGTACCTCATTAATTACGTGATATACCCATCTGATCTTCAGCATTCTTCCTTAGCGCCATATTTGGAATGCTTCTATTCTCTTCATGTCTAAACTACTTATCTAAACTATTTTATCAAACTATCTAAACTATTTTATCATACTCATTATGATTCTTGAATCAATTTTTGCTTAACTGTTACACAAACTGCTGAGATTATTTAATTCAGGATAGAGCAAACAAACGTTAGTAATGGACGATATTGAAGGAGACGGTTACAGCAACTGGTCATTACGGGATTCCGTTTGGTCTTCAATTTTTGATATTGTATTTTGTCTTCAAATGGGTCACATGATACGCAACAGATGAGCAGAGCAAACTATTATAGTGAACGGTGTTACTACTTTTACTAGAGGGAGTACTGTAGCATTCGTGTACTACCTATGTTTTTATAATTCATCTAAACAATGATATCTTGGGCAAACCTCTGGCTACACTGGCAGTCGTAGTTAGGTCAACAGTAGAGAGGAATCGACGTTGCTTGGCTGCTAATGTTGGTCATTTTAAACACGTAAAATAACCCTCCACTCGTGCAAGAATTGTAACGGAATGTCATTTTGTTTTGTTAATACTGACTATCGACGAGTGTCTACATTTTTCTGGACCACTCTGTACACATTTAAAATCAGTTCAGACTATACAGTGAGTCACTAACTGTTGCCACCAAGAATAACTCCGAAAGTATGATAGGAGCTGGAAACTTTGTGGGACAAATGTTGCATGGGACAACGGGGGCCGTACTATGACGTTAGTTTTTTGTTGCTAGGTGCGGCTGCTATGGAGGTATGAAGATCCACTGTGTTTTTTTGTTTTTTGTTTTTTTTTAATGGAATGCCATAGTCCGGTACTTATTTTCTGACAGCGGCTATCGAGACGAATCCAGTGATGTGTAACAGTAAGGTTCTTGAAAGTCAACGAAGGTCACAAAGGGGGCATGATCCTCCATTTACAGAAGGTGTTCGAAGTGATGACCATTGGTATCAGTGCAGTGCTGCAATCTTCTTATCGTGTATTGAGTGGTATTCCTTATCACATCGGGACTTACCGAAGCACATGCTCTGACAATTCTCTCTCGCATATCTTCATCTGTAGTTGGAACGTATTTATAAACAATGTGTTTTACGATTCCCCACAAGTAAAAATCCAGAGGCGTCAAGTATGGCGAACGAGCTGGCCACGACACATCTCCTCCGCGTGCAATCCAAAAGTTTCGGAATTCTCTCTGCAAATCATTTCTAGCCGTCAGCGAAAATGTGCCGGACACCCATCATGTTGATACAACTTTCTGTTCTTAAAGGTATTTCTTCCAATAACAGACGTAACACTTCTAGCAGGAATGTGGTGTACTTCCTACCATCAAGATTACCTTCGTTGAAATAAGTCTGTCGTCCAGAATCCCACGCCATGCATTCACTGACCATGGTTTTTGGTGTGCAGCTTGTCGCAGCCAACATGGATTTTCAGTTTCCCAATAAGGCATGTTATGCAAATTATCATTTCTAAGGTTCGTGAATGTAGCCTCGCGAGTAAATAAAAGCAGTTTAATAAATGTGTCATCCCTCTGAATCTGAAGTTGATTCCATCGGCAGAATTCAATGTGACGCATACAATCTGTAGCAGTTAATTCTTGGTGGAGACTGATATGGTAAGGTTGATATTTATGGCGATGCAGAACATGAACAACACTACTCTGGCTCATGCCACATTCCCTTGCGATTTGACGCGAACTAACACAAGGATCTCGAAACCACAGTTGCAAGAGTACCAATTTCCGTTCCCTCGTTAGTAACTACCCTTTGCCGGATATGTTCCTGATGCGTTGAAGAACCAGTTGCATGTGGCCGTGCGGTTCTAGGCGCTTCAGTCTGGAACCGCGCCACCGCTATGGTCGCAGGTTCGAATCCTGACTCGGGCATGGATTTGTGTGATGTCCTTAGGTTAGTTAGGTTTAAGTAGTTGTAAGTTCTAGGGGACTGACGTCCTCAGATGTTAAGTCCCATAGTGCTCGGATCCATTTTTGATCCAGTTGTTCTCAATTTATCATACACACGTGTAGGGTGAGTACGTTGGGGATATCTTTCAGCGAATAACTCTCTAGATCTCACTGAATTTAGTTGGCATTCTCTGTAAATGAGAAGCATAACGACTTGTTCTTCGAAGGAATACATCTTTCAGATTCGCTTCATTCGACGATACTAGTCATGTCGTTCCCATTAGTGATGTATTGTGAAACCGTCGAATGGTGTTTACATATCGATGGCACGTTAGATGGATACGCCGTATTCGGCGAATATTTACTATTTGCATGATATACGAGAGAGAATTGTCAGAGCATGTGCTTCGATAAGTGCCGAAGTGATAAGGAATATCGCTCAATACATGGTAAGAAGATTGCAGCACTGCATAGTTACCAATGGTCATCACTTCGAACATCTTCTGTAAATGGTCGCTCATATCACATACACGTGAGGCAATACTGACCCTACGACTTATCTTAGAAGAAAGATTAAGGAAAGGCAAACCTACGTTTCTAGCATTTTTAGACTTAGAGAAAGCTTTTGACAATGTTGACTAGAATACTCTCTTTCAAATTCTAAGGGCGGCAGGTGTAAAATACAGGGAGCGAGAGGCTATTTACAATTTGTACAGAAACCAGATGGCAGTTATAAGAGTCGAGGAGCATGAAAGGGAAGCAGTGGTCGAGAAGGGAGTAAGACAGGGTTGTAGCCTCTCCCCGATGTTATTCAATCTGTATACTGAGCAAGCAGTAAAGGAAACAAAAGAAAAGTTCGGAGTAGGTATTAAAATCCATGGAGAAGAAATAAAAACTTTGAGGTTCGCCGATGACATTGTAATTCTGTCAGAGACAGCAATGGACTTGGAAGAGCAGTTGAACGGAATGGACAGTGTCTTGAAAGAAGGATATAAGATGAACATTAACAAAAGCAAAACGAGGATCACGGAATGTAGTCGAATTAAATCGGGTGATGCTGACGTAATTAGATTAGGAAATGAGACTCTTAAAGTAGTAAAGGAGTTTTGCTACTTGGGGAGCAAAATAATGGATGATGGTCGAAGCAGAGAGGATATAAAATGTAGACTGGCAATGGCAAGGAAAGCGTTTCTGAAGAAGAGAAATTTGTTAACACCGAGTATTGATTTAAGTGTCAGGAAGTCGTTTCTGAAAGTATTTGTATGGAGTGTAGCCATGTATGGAAGTGAAACATGGACGATAAATAGTTTAGACATGCAGAGAATAGAAGCTTTCGAAATGTGGTGCTACAGAAGAATGATGAAGTTTAGATGGGTAGATCACATAACTAATGAGGAGGTATTGAATAGAATTGGGGACAAGAGGTGTTTGTGGCACAACTTGACAAGAAGAAGGGATCGGTTGGTAGGACATGTTCTGAGGCATCAAGGGATCACCAATTTAGTACTGGAGGGCAGTGTGGAGGGTAAAAATCTTAGAGGGAGACCAAGAGATGAATACACTAAGCAGATTCAGAAGGATGTAGGGTGCAGTTGGTACTGGGAGATGAAGAAGCTTGCACAGGATAGAGTAGCATGGAGAGCTGCATCAAACCAGTCTCAGGACTGAAAACCACAACAACAACAACCACATTTTTGATCTTCGTTGACCTTCAAAGACCTTACTGTTACACATCATTGGATTCGTCTCGATAGTCGCCGTCAAAAACAAAAGCCAAACTATAGCATCCCATTTAAAAAACGAAGGTGAGCTTCATATCTCTAAAGCGACCCCACCGAGCAACAGAAAACCAACGTCATATTGTGACCCCTGTTTTCTCATGCAACATATGTCCCACAAACGTTTCAGCTACTATCGTACTTTCGGCTTTATTCTAGCTGGTAGTACTTAGTGACTCACCCTGTACACAGGGTGGTCAGGAAAAGTCTGAAAAGCGTCTAAGGGTGTTACAGGGCAGGTTGCACTCAGAAATAAATGTCACAAAGAAAATTAGACACATTGCGCTGTTTCTGAGTTAATTAGCACTGAAGTAATCCAGTGAAGTTACTGAGTGTGCAGCTTCAAGAAACTGGGTCGCCGATCGTGTTCTTGGTTTGCTTTCCCAAAAACCAAGAAAATCATATAAAAATGGGACACCGACTCAATATCGAACAGACTCAAAGGTTGAGCAGTTTCGTGTACTGTCATCTACGGTGACACCAACTGACAGTAATTGTTCCTGGCGGCGAGCTTGAAATTTGATCACGAAACGGTCTGATTTGTTAAATTCAGTGCTATTTATCTCGGAAACGTCGCTAGGTGTCGAATTTTTTTTTTAAGAATTATTTCTCACGACAATATACCTTGCAACACCATCACAAACTTTTCAGACTATTTCTGACCACCCTGTGTAATAGCACAGAAGGAATAGACATAATTTACATAATGGCGGGTAATAAAACAGAAGACACATAAATACAAAACCACGGAGCCGTTCACACTCGACCATTATCCACACTACAAACTGTTGACACGACGCACTGACGCTGATGATGTCGATGGCACATGTGAACGATGGAGTGTGATGGTGAACACTGAACACAAAACACGACGGCACACACGAGAGACGGATGGCGATGACTTATGGCACGCGAATGTTCACGTAACGTGTGCGAGTCCGCGGACCTGCCAAGAGGGAGAGAAGGGGGACGGGGAGGGAGATGGGAGACCGAAGATGCCAATGGCAGAGGATATGGGACGAGGAGTAGAGGGACAGGGGTAGGGGAAGCCCGGGGGAGGAGTGGGGAGAAAGGGAGGAGGGAGGGAAGGGGGAGAGAAGGGAAGGAGGGTGCCCAGAGGACAAACACAGGAAGAGGGGGGGAGGACCAAATTTGGTAGGAGGGGGAGCTGGCGGAAGCCACCTTGGGAGAGGGTAAAGAGGGTGGAGAGATGGAGAGCAGGTGGTTCGTGGGAATACAGGCGCGGCAGCGGACAGGGGTGGGAGAGGATAGGTGAGACAAGCGGGTGAGGAGGATCGAGTTTATGGAAGGTGTAGAGGATCCGTATCTGTTCGAGGAAAAGTAGGAGGTGGGGGAACGCGTGGGGGAGGGGAGACGGATGCGATAGGCGAGGCGGAGGGCATGGCGTTCAAGGATCTGAAGGTGGGGGGGGCGGAGATCCAGGCCAGATGGGCGTAACAGAGGATAGGGCGGATGAGGGATTTATAGGTGTGGAGTATGGTGGAGGGGTCCAGACCCGACGTACTGCCGGAAAGGAGCTTGAGGAGACAGAGTCGGGAGCGTTCCTTGGCTTGAATTGTCCGGAGATGGGGGGAATAACACAGAACATAGACATTTGTGTACGTCTTCTGCGGATGAAAAATGTATGCTGCTATTGTCGTTCGTTAAAGTTCCATGCTTTATGTAGATAAATAGCAGAACCTGTTGGCAAAGATAAAAAATTACATCAACATTTGTTTAACGTTATACAGGGTGCTCCATTGATAATGACTGGGCCAAATATCTCACGAAATAAGCGTCAAACGAAAAAACTACAAAGAACGAAACTTGTCGCTTGAAGGGGGAAAGGCGGCCGCAGTGGCTGAGTGGTTCTAGGCGCTATAGTCTAGAACCGCGCGACCTCTACAGTCGCAGGTTCGAATCCTGCCTTGGGCGTGGATGTGTGTGATGTCTTTAGGTTAGTTAGGTTTAACTAGTTCTAAGTTCTAGGGGACTGATGACCTGAGAAGTTAAGTCCCATAGTGCTCAGAGCCATTTGAACCATTTTTTTGAAGGGGGAAATCAGATGGCGCTATGGTTGGTCCGCTGGATGGCGCTGCCATAGGTCCATCGGATATCAACTGCATTTCTTAAAACAGGAACCCCCATTTATTATTACATATTCGTGTAGTACGTAAAGAAATATGAATGTTTTAGTTGGACCACTTTTTTCGCTTTGTGATAGATGGCGCTGTAATAGTCACAAACGTATAAGTACGTGGTATCACGTAATATTCCACCAGTGCGGAAGGCATTTGCTTCGTGATACATTACCCGTGTTAAAATGGACCGTTTACCAACTGCAGAAAAGGTCGATACTGTGTTGATGTATGGCTATTGTAATCAAAATGCCCAACGGGCGTGTGCTATGTATGCTGCTCGGTACCCTGGACGACATCGTCTAAGTGTCCGGATAGTTACGTTATTTAAGGAAACAGGAAGCGTTCAGTCACATGTGAAACGTCAACCACGACCTGTAACAAATGATGATGCCCAAGTAGGTGTTAAAGCTGCAGTCGCGGCTAATCCGCACATCAGTAGCAGTCAAATTGCGCGAGAATTGGGAATCAAAACGTCGGTGTTGAGAATCCAACATCAACATCGATTGCACCCGTCCAATATTTCTATGCACCAGGATTTGCATGGCGACGACTTTGAACGTCGTGTACAATTCTGCCACTGGGAACAAGAGAAATTACGGGACGATTACAGATTTTTTGCACGCGTTCTATTTAGCGACGAAGCATCATTCACCAACAGCGGTAACGTAAACAGGCATAATATGCACTATTGGGCAACCGGAAAATTCACGATGGCTCCGACAAGTGAAATATCAGGGACCTTGGTGGGTTAATGTATGGTGCGGCATTATGGGAGCAAGGATAATGGGCCCCCATTTTATCGATGGCAATCTAAATGGTGCAATGTATGCTGATTTCCTGCGTAATGTTCTACCGATGTTGCTACAAGATGTTTCACTGCATGACAGAATCCTGATGTACTTCCAACATGATGGATGTCCGGCACATAGCTCGCGTGCGGTTGAAGCGGTATTCAATAGCATATTTCATAACAGGTGGATTGGTCGTCGAAGCACCATACCATGGCCCGCACGTTCACCGGATCTGACGTCCCCGGATTTCTTTCTGTGGGGAAAGTTGAAGGATATTTGCTATCGTGATCCACCGACAACGCCTGACAACATGTCTCAGCGCATTGACAATGCATGTGCGAACATTACGGAAGGCGAACTACTCGTTGTTGAGAGGAATGTCGTTACACGCAGTGCCAAATGCATTGAGGTTGACGGACATAATTTTGAGCATTGATTGCATTAATGCGGTATTTACAGGTAATCACGCTGTAACAGCATGCGTCTCAGAAATGATAAGTTCACGAAGGTACATGTATCACATTGGAACAACCGAAATAAAATGTTCAAACGTACCTACGTTCTGTATTTTAATTTAAAAAACCGAACTGTTACCAACTGTTCGTCTAAAATTGTGAGCCATATGCTTGTGACTATTACAGCGCCATCTATCACAAACCTAAAAGAGTGGTCCATCTAAAACATTCATATTTCTTTACGTACTACGCGAATATGTAATAAAAAGTGGGGGTTCCTATTTTAAAAAAACGCAGTTGATATCCGTTTGACCTACGGCAGCGCGATCTAGCGGGCCAACCATAGCGCCATCTGGTTTCCCCCTTCAATCTAGACAAATTTCGTTCTTTGTAGTTTTTTTTCGTTTGACGCTTATTTTGTGAGATATTTGGTCCGGTCACGATGAATGGACCACCATGTTTATCACTGTAGCTCATCACAAGGAAATACCTTTACTTAAAAAAAAAAAAAACACACGACGGTTCTAGTCGCAGTCCAGTAAGCAATTTTAATCTGCCAGGTAGTTTCAAATAAGCGCACACATTCCACTGCAGAGCGAAAATTCCATCATGCACATTTTTACGTTCTTGCTTGCACTGTTCATGATTTGGCGTGTTTGTTTTATTTGCTTTTAACGTTCAACCTCGCCGCTCGTGCGTCAACAGGCTGCCGCTGTTGAATGATCGCCTGCTGTCGTATCACGGGCAGTACCTCGCCTTTCGCGACGACTTCAGCGCGCAGTGTGAGAAACAACAGCCAGAGGCGGCGCCAATGTTCGCTCTCACCGACGTGCTCCACAGTTTCTACTACCACGTGTGGTTCAACGAAGCTGCTATTTTCCTGCCGCTTTACGAAGTTCGTTACTCTACGTTCAGCTATAGTGGACTACCAAATGAACCTCCTATCGACATCAAAGGTAAGTTTGATTCTGGGATACACGCGCTTCACGTTTATGCACCGAAGGCTGTTGACTCTGGTGTCATTCGAGGAATCAGGTAAAAAAAAAAAAACACCTATAGATATTCACTTTTAGATCTTCCGTGATTTTCTACACCACGTAAGATAATTGCGATAGTTGCTCGTGTACTTTCCATCTTCGATCTTTCGACTGGCTGGCACCTCTCCATCTCTATTTGTCTCTAGCCTACACTTCATTTCGACGTGACGTAGGTTAGAAAATTTAAAAAGGGAAATGGGTAGGTTAAAGTTGGATATAGTGGGAATTAGTGAAGTTCGGTGGCAGGAGGAACAAGACTTTTGGTCAGGTGAATACAGGGTTATAAATACAGAATCAAATAGGGGTAATGCAGGAGTAGGTTTAATAATGAATAAAAAAATAGGAGTGCGGGTAAGCTACTACAAACAGCACAGTGAACGCATTATTGTGGCCAAGATAGACACGAAGCTCACGCCTACTGCAGTAGTACAAGTTTATATGCCAATTAGCTCTGCATATGATGATGAAATTGATGAAATGTATGATGAGATAAAAGAAATTATTCATGTAGTGAAGGGAGACGAAAATTTAATAGTCATGGGTGACTGTAATTCGAGAGTAGGAAAAGGGAGAGAAGGAAACATAGTAGGTGAATATGGATTGGGGGTAAGAAATGACAGAGGAAGCCGTCTGGTAGAATTTTTCACAGAGCATAACTTAATCATAGTTAACACTTTGTTCAAGATTCATAAAAGAGAGTTGTAGACATGGAAGAATCCTGGAGATACTAGAAGGTATCAGATAGATTAAATAATGGTAAGACAGAGATTTAGGAGCCAGGTTTTCAACTGTAAGACATTTCCAGGGGCAGATGTGGACTTTGATCACAATCTATTGGTTATGAACTGTAGATTAAAACTGAAGAAACTGCAAAAAGGTGGGAATTTAAGGAGATGGGACCTGGATTAACTGACTAAACCAGAGGTTTAACATTAACAGTAGAAATCCATTATTCTTTCGGAAAATATCATGTAAGTGTAAAAAAGTTGTGGAATGTTTTCAAAGAGATAGTATCGACAGCATTTGAGAGATATATACCACATAGATTAATAAGTGGTGGTACCGACCCCCCACGGTACACAAAACGGGTCAGATCGTTGTTGCAGTAGCAACGAATAAAGCATGCCAAATTTAAAAGAACGCAAAATCCCCAAGATTGGCCAAGTTCTACAGAAGTTCGAAATACATCGCGTATTTCAATGCGAGATGCTTTTAATAATTTCCACAACGAAATTCTGTCTCGAAATCTTGCAGAAAACCCAAAGAGATTCTGGTCATATGTAAAGCACCAGTGGCAAGACGCAATCAATACCTTCACTGCTCGATAACAACGGTGAAGTCATTAATGACAGTGCCACCAAAGCAGAGTTATTAAACACGGTTTTCCGAAACTCTTTCACCAAATAAGGCAAAGTAAATATTCCTGAATTCCAATCAAGAACAACTGCCAAGATGAGAAACATAGAAGTAGATATCCTCGTTGTAACAAAGCAGCTTAAATCACTCAATAAAGGCAAGGCCTCCGGTCCAGATTGTATACCAGTCAGGTTCCTCTCAGCGTTGTTGTTGTTGTGGTGGTCTTCAGTCCTGAGACTGATTTGATGCAGCTCTCCAAGCTACTCTATACTGTGCAAGCTTCTTCATCTCCCAGTACCTACTGCAACCTACATCCTTCTGAATCTGCTTAGTGTATTCATCTCTTGGTCTCCCTCTACGATTTTTATCCTCCACGCTGCCCTCCAATGCTAAATTTGTGATCCATTGATGCCTCAAAACATGTCCTACCAACCGATCCCTTCTTCTAGTCAAGTTGTGCCACAAACTTCTCTTCTCCCCAATTATATTCAACACCTCCTCATTAGTTATGTGATCTACCCATCTAATCTTCAGCATTCTTCTGTAGCACCACATTTCGAAAGCTTCTATTCTCTTCTTGTCCAAACTAGTTATCGTCCATGTTTCACTTCCATACGTGGCTACACTCCATACAAATACTTTCAGAAACGACTTCCTGACACTCAAATCTATACTCGCTGTTAACAAATTTCTCTTCTTCAGAAACGCTTTCCTTGCCATTGCTAGTCTACATTTTATATCCTCTCTACTTCGACCATCATCAGTTATTTTACTCCCTAAATAGCAAAACTCCTTTACTACTTTAAGTGTCTCATTTCCTAATCTAATTCCCTCAGCATCACCCGATTTCATTTGACTACATTCCATTATCCTCGTTTTGCTTTTGTTGATGTTCATCTTATATCCTCCTTTCAAGACACTGTCCATTCCGTTCAACTTCTCTTCCAAGTCCTTTGCTGTCTCTGACAGAATTACAATGTAATCGGCGAACCTCAAAGTTTTTATTTCTTCTCCATGGATTTTAATACCTACTCCGAATTTTTCTTTTGCTTCCTTTACTGCTTGCTCAATATACAGATTGAATAACATCGGGGAGAGGCTACAACCCTGTCTCACTCCTCTCCCAACCACTGCTTCCCTTTCATGCTCCTCGACTCTTATAACTGCCATCTGGTTTCTGTACAAATTGTAAATAGCCTTTCGCTCACTGTATTTTACTCCTACCACCTTCAGAATTTGAAAGAGAGTATTCCAGTTAACATTGTCAAAAGCTTTCTCTAAGTCTACAAATGCTAGAAACGTAGGTTTGCCTTTTCTTAACCTTTCTTCTAAGATAAGTCGTAAGGTTACTATTGCCTCACGTGTTCCGACATTTCTGCGGAATCCAAACTGATCTTCCCCGAGGTCCGCTTCTACCAGTTTTTCCATTCGTCTGTAAAGAATTCGCGTTAGTATTTAGCAGCTGTGACTTATTAAACTGATAGTTCGGTAATTTTCACATCTGTCAACACCTGCTTTCTTTGGGATTGGAATTATTATATTCTTCTTGAAGTCTGAGGGTATTTCGCCTGTCTCATACATCTTGCTCACCAGATGGTAGAGTTTTGTCATGACTGGCTCTCCCAAGGCCATGAGTAGTTCTAATGGAATGTTTTCTACTTCCGGGGCCTTGTTTCAAGTCAGGTCTTTCAGTGCTCTGTCAAACTCTTCACGCAGTATCTTATCTCCCATTTCGACTTCATCTACATCCTCTTCCATTTCCATAATATTCTCCTCAAGCACATCGCCCTTGTATAAACCCTCTATATACTCCTTCCACCTTTCTGCCTTCCCTTCTTTGCTTAGAACTGGGTTTCCATCTGAGTTCTTGATATTCATACAAGTGGTTCTCTTCTCTCCAAAGGTCTCTTTAATTTTCCTGTAGGCAGTATCTTTCTTACCCCTAGTGAGACAAGCCTCTACATCCTTACATTTGTCCTCTAGCCATCCCTGCTTAGCCATTTTGCACTTCCTGTCGATCTCATTTTTAAGGCGTTTGTATTCGTTTTTGCCTGCTTCATTTACTGCATTTTTATATTTCCTCCTTTCATCAATTAAATTCAATATTTCTTCTGTTACCCAAGGATTTCTATTAGCCCTCGTCTTTTTACCTACTTGATCGTCTGCTGCCTTCACTACTTCATCCCTCAGAGCTACCCATTCTTCTTCTACTGTATTTCTTTCCCCCATTCCTGTCAATTGTTCCCTTATGCTCTCCCTCAAACTCTGTACAACCTCTGGTTGTTTCAGTTTATCCAGGTCCCAACTCCTTAAATTCCCACCTTTTTGCAGTTTCTTCAGTTTCAATCTGCAGTTCATAATCAATAGATTGTGGTCAGAATCCACATCTGCCCCTGGAAATGTCTTACAATTTAAAACCTGGTTCCTAAATCTCTGTCTTACCATTAAATAATCTATCTGATACCTTTTAGTATCTCCAGGATTCTTCCAGGTATACAACCTTCTTTTATGATTCTTGAACCAAGTGTTAGTTATGATTAAGTCATGCTCTGTGCAAAATTCTACAAGGCGGCTTCCTCTTTCATTTCTTCCCCCCAATCCATATTCTCCTACTATGTTTCCTTCTCTCCCTTTTCCTACTGACGAATTCCAGTCACCCATGACTATTAAATTTTCGTCTCCCTCCACTACCTGAATAATTTCTTTTATCTCGTCATACATTTCATCTATTTCTTCATCATCTGCAGAGCTAGTTGGCATATATACTTGTACTACTGTAGTAGGCATGGGCTTTGTGTCTATCTTGGCCACAATAATGCGTTCACTATGCTGTTTGTAGTAGCTAACCCACACTCCTATTTTTTATTCATTATTAAACCTACTCCTGCATTACCCCTATTTGATTTTGTATTTATAACCCTGTATTCACCTGACCAAAAGTCTTGTTCCTCCTGCCACCGAACTTCACTAATTCCCACTATATCTAACTTTCGCCTATCCATTTCCCTTTTTAAATTTTCTAACCTACCTGCCCGATTAAGGGATCTGACATTCCACGCTCCGATCTGCAGAACGCCAGTTTTCTTTCTCCTGATAACGACGTCCTGTTGAGTAGTCCCCGCCCGGAGATCCGAATGGGGGACTATTTTACCTCCGGAATATTTTACCCAAGAGGACGCCATCATCATTTAATCATACAGTAAAGCTGCATTTCCTCAAGAAAAATTACGGCTGTAGTTTCCCCTTGCATTCAGCTGTTCGCAGTACCAGCACAGCAAGGCCGTTTTGGTTAACGTTACAAGGCCAGATCAGTCCATCATCCAGACTGTTGCCCCTGCAACTACTGAAAAGGTTCATTGAACCCTCTGCCAGGCACTTTATTGTGAATAGCAGAGTAATCACGTAGATGTAGAAATAGAGGGTGTCCCACTCAAATCTCTCTGATTTCAAAGACCCAGGAAGAGAAGACACATTAGATACAATGAAAAATGCACCACATTGTAGAGCATCTCAAATAATTTATTTGTTTATCATGAATACACCTCTACATGTGAACCACTTGTAGCACGAAGAATATCGAGTCTACATTCAATTTCTTGCCGAGTTCTTTGTAACATTTCCTCTGTTACTGTCACAATCGCATTAGTGATACAATGTCGCAACGCAGGAATGTCGTCCGCTTTGGTCGCATACACTCGGTCCTTCACGAACCCTCACATGAACAAACCAAGTGGCGTAATGTCGGGTGGACGTGGTGGCCAGGCATTGGGTCCTCCATGTCCGATCCAACGATTGGGAAATTTATTATCCAGGAACTTGTGAACAACCGTTGACCAATGCGGCAGAGTTCCATGTTGTTGAAAAATGATGTTGAGTTGCAAGTCTTGTATCAGAGGGTATACAAACTGCTCTAGCATGTCCATATACAGTGACTCATTCAGTGTTTGTTCCGCAAAGAACAACGGTCCAACAATGCTGTGGTGCATTGGCCAGCACCAGATGTTTAGTTTAGGGCTATCACGAACATGTTCAATGACAATGTGCGAATTTGCAAACCCCAAATCCGAACATTATGCCTATTAACCCTTCTTGATAGATGAAAGGTTGCCTCATCTGATAATAAACATTTTTCCAGGAAGCTGGCATCCATATCAATAAGCGGCAGTATATCCACAGCAAATTGTTATCGGCATGATTTGTCGTTCAGCGTCAGATGTTGCAGAATTTGCACTCAGTAAGCACACATACGAAGACGCTGGTGAACTACACGATGCAATGTTGATCGAGGTACATCAAGTTGCCTAGATGACGAATTGACTTATGTGGGCTTCTGAGAAATGTTTGTCTGATGTCCTCCACCATCTCTTCTGAAACTCCGTAACGTGCACCGCCAGGATGATTCCGAACACCTCCTGTTTCCAGAAACTTCCTATACCATTCCTTAACAGTTTTCACATCAGGTGGATCACATTCATACGCACGACGATAATTTCTTTACACAGTAATCGGCGATTTTGTTTCTGCAAACCACACTACTGCTTCCGCGCGCTGCTGTGGAGTCGCCATTTTCACTTCATGCGACCATGCTGCACTCTGGCGACGATACTTTGCACTTCTGACGCGGGAATACAAATTCTTTGAGATGCTCTACAGTGTGGTGCATTTTTCACTGTCGTATCTACTGTGGTTTATCTCTCCTGGGGCCTTCAAGTCAGGGAGGTTTGAGTAGGACACCCTGTGCATCAAGTACTCGTAAATTAGCAAAAATTTAAATTACAGATTCTGTAACAGGACACAAAATTCCATTTGTCTTTTAACTAAAACCAAACGAATTCTTTGAACTCTATAAACATTATAAATCACCCCAGAGGCACTTACTGGATTCGACAGTAGTTTTGTCTACCCAGAAATCGGTATTACAATAAGAATAGCACTTCAAGCGTCAAAAGTCTCTCTATATACACTGAGGCGATGAATGTCATGGGGTGCCTCCTAATCTCTTAGTGCGGCAACTCGATGCGCCATGAACACAACTATTCTTTGGGAGTCCCCTGCAGAAATATTGAGCCATTCTGCCTCTGTAGCCGTCCATAATTGCTAAATTATGTGCAGAATTTGCAGAATTTTGTGAAAGAACTGATCTCAAGGTTACGCCCCACAAATGTTCGATGTGATTCGTGCTGGGTAATCTGGGTGCCCATATATGCACTCCAGTTGTCTTGAAAGTTCTTTAAACCAAGGGCCAACAGTTGTAGTCTGGCGACATGGCACATTGTCATCCATAAAAACTGCATGATGTCCATAAGTAGCTGCAAATGGTCTCCAACTAGCTGAGCATAACCAGGACCCAGTGCATTCCATGTAAACACAGCCCATACAATTATGTAGCCACCACCAGATTTCACAGTGCTTTCATCTATTTCATCTACATCTACATCCATACTCCGCAAGCCACCTGACGGTGTGTGGCGGAGGGTACCCTGAGTACCTCTATCGGTTCTCCCTTCTATTCCAGTCTCGTATTGTTCGTGGAAAGAAGGATTGTCGGTATGCCTCTGTGTGGGATGTAATCTTTCTGATTTTATCCTCATGGTCTCTTCACGAGATATACGTAGGAGGGAGCAATATACTGCTTGACTCCTCGGTGAAGGTATGTTCTCGAAACTTCAACAAAAGCCAGTAGCTTGCTACTGAGCGTCTCTCGTGCAGAGTCTTCCACTGGAGTTTATCTATCATCTCCGTAACACTTTCGCGATTTCTAAATGATCCTGTAACAAAGCGCGCTGCTCTCCGTTGGATCTTCTCTATCTCTTCTATCAACGCATGTGACTATCATCTCTTTGGGAAACTGAAAGACTCTCTTCGTAGAACAAGGTTTCAAGATGATGACTCCCTTGTGCACGCTGTCAAACAGTGGCTCCAACAGGTTGGTCCAGAATAAGCGCTGGTTCCAAGATGACGTAAGGCAGTTGAGAGGGATGTAAATTATGTAGAGAAATGAAAATATTGTTCCTAAAGAATGTATCTCCACACTGTGAAACTTTCAGACATGTAGAATAAAAGATGAATTTAAAAAAAAAGTAGTGTGCATTTGTTTTGGAGTGACCCTCATATTAGGAACACTACGAATGTAGGTTGTGGACAGTTGGGAATATGGGTCTCAAGGGAAGCGTGCAAGGGATACGTCCCTGCATTCGCACTATCCTCTGTGCCCTCGGTGGCTCAAACGGATAGAGCATCTGCAATGTAAGCAGGACATCCCGGGTTTGACTCCTGGTCGGAGCACATATCTTCAGGTGTCCCCATTGATGTAGATCAACAACACCTATCGACAGCTAAGGGTTTCGATTTAATTATCATTTTATTCTAGAGAAGCTGCACGGTCATCAGTGGTAACTGTTCTTTCGGGAACAGATACCAGCTTCATATAATCATCGTAAGTGTCTGAGAATACTGAAGAACACTTATTCAATTCACACCAGCTGGCAGTGTAAGAATGACGTGCTTTGTTGAGATACTCATATATGGGATTGTTTGGTAGCGACATGCATAATACGAAACCGTTTATGGTGGAAAGTTGTCCGCATTTGTGGCACATTCAGCGTACGACGAGAACCACCACCCAACTGCTGTCATTGATCTTGCAGGCGAGGAGTGGCAGCTGGAGGACAAAAGCAACGCTACGCTGTCCGTGGACACTGGCTGCATGCAGCTGTTGGCCAACGCCCTGGACCACCCCACGTGCCCACTGGAAGACCTGCCTCTGGAAACCACTAAGCGGCGCGAGCAGTGCCGTGTGCAGCTGTGGCACGACCTGTCGCAGGGGTCGCCCCACATACCCGTCACCAGCTACCTGGCCTACACGCAGAGGGCCAACGTCAACCTCTGCCTCTTCGCCTGGATGACTGTCAACTCGATCAGCATTTGCCAGGACGTCCCCTTCAGTATGATTCAGTCTGTGCGCGATGCCCGCTGCGTTTTCGGTGGTCCTGACGACCAACCCTGCCCGCAACTCAACGCAACCGACGCCGTCTGCTCTGTTTGCAGGGCTATTCTCCTGCTGAAGTGTCGCGATTTTGCTTCCACAAGTTATCTCGAGGCATGTCGCGCCCCCATGGATCACCGTGGATTTTACTCACCATACTGTGGATATTATATACAGGGCAAAGACAAGCCGACAAACAGAATACTGACCTACAAAGACAGTCTAAACAGTGGCACCTTGAAGTACAAGGATTTTTTAATCGAGGGCTTAGAACCTTTAGAAATAACATTTGTAGCAGTGAATATTCTCTTCCGATTTTTGACTGCCGCAGTGTACGTGTACCTTCCCAATTTACGTAACTTGCCCGGAAAGATATTCTTGTCCTTTCAGATAACAGGTATGGTCCAGATCTTGTTTTCTGAGGTCTTGTATCGTATGGCAGGTGTCCCCGACTTATCTACAACGGTGCAGATTGATAGCGCACTAACTCTTCTGAACTGTATCTGGCTCAACTCATTCTGCTACCAAATGTACGCATGCGTTCGTCACCTCAGGCTACCTAGCGACCTAGAACGTGCTGAAGTAAGGAAGGTATTCTGCCGTCAGTTGTTGTGTTCGCTAATACCCTGGAGCGTAGTACTGGTGGCAACCATTGCTTTGGAAAGAACGAGCGAATATTACCTGTTGCACAGTCGTATAATATTCATCGTGGGAATTTCTCTGTCAGTAACTTACAATATGGTTTGTCTTGGACTGGTGGGATACATGTACCGACGTACTCGTAATTCCATGCGGCAGCTCAAAATTTATAGTAAAGAGACGTTTGGCTCAAAGACACTAATTCTTTACATGTCAGCTAAGACTGTCACTTTAAGTGGCATAGGCACGATTGTTAGAATTGGCTTCCACCAGGCACAAGGCATAGCGCAGTACGTGTACTATGTCCATATAGCTACGATGTTACAGGGTCCACTGCTTTTCGTTTTATTCGTTTGCAACAATGCAACTCTCCCTCTGCTCAGGGAGAGACTATTAGCACGGTGGAACCCCGATGTCATCGGTCCAGGACAAGAATTGTGTTCATCTGCCGAGAGAAATCTGGCAAAGAGAGTCAATGTACAGGCCGCGGCTGCGGAATCCACATTGTAATCTCCACGAGTGTTTTTTTTTTTCCAAGGATTGTCTTCGTTGCGCTAAACCCTGTCATAAGTTATCAATGTAGAAGCTAGCTGGTTTGACAAAATTACTGTCATTCATGTAAAACTGCTTCCCTATTTTCTAATACGATCTTCATTTCTGCAATGACATTAAATAATTAATAAATAAAATTAAATCTATATGAAAATAAGATGTAAGTCTCTATTTCTTCTACCCAACAGGTGAAAGATTTACACATATATACCTCCTTAACGTGCACTTCACAAATTAAACTAGAAAAATTTTGTGATATTAGACTATGTCAAAGACGAAGATAGTACAATAACTTAATGTTAACCGCGAATTACTTTAAGTGCCGTTCTATAAAGTGAAGGCAACAGAATCTACTCTTAGTATACACTTACAAGAACTTCGTCCTCTCTGCAGATTCTTGCGAAGCTTTTAACGCACGCCTATTTTTATCTTATGTTTAAAATTACATTGAAGCTTTGTAAATAACTGATTTCCCAGTCATGGCTCACCTGATTTCTCTCACTGTATATGGAGAAACTTGAGATTCTGTCTTCGAATGTCTAGAAATTACCCTTTCTGTCAGTTTCTTATAAATGTTGTGTGAGATGAAAATCCAACTTGAAACGAAATTATTCTTTGCGTCCCTGCTTGCACTGATATGAGAAAAATCATGGGATACCTTCTAACACCGTATCGGGCGTCTCGATATAATGCAGCCACACGACCTGGCATGGACTCAACAAGTCGTTTGAAGTCCCCGCAGGAATACTGAGCCATACCGTCCTACATCTGCCGATGACATTGTAATTCTGTCGGAGAGAGCAAAGGACCCGGAAGAGCAGTTGAACTGAACAGTGTCTTGAAAGGAGGATATAAGATAAACATCAACAAAAGCAAATCGTGGATATTGGAATGTGGTTGAATTAAATCAGGTGATGCTGAGGGAATGACATTAGGAAATGGGACACTTAAAGGAGTAAATGAGTTTTGCTATTTGGGAAGCAAAATAACCGCTGATGATGGTTGACGTTGAGAGAATATAAAATGTAGACTGGCAATGACAAGGAAAGCGTTCCTGAAGAAAAGAAGTTTCTTAACATCGAGTACAGTTTTAAGTGTGAGGAAGTCTTTTCTGGTAGTGTTTGTATGGAGTGCAGCCATGAAAATGAAACATGGATGATAAATAGTTTAGACAAGAAGAGAATAGAAATTTTCCAAATGTGGTGCTATAGAAGAATGTTGAAGATTAAAGGGGTAGATCACGTAACTAATGAGGAAGTACTGAACGGAATTGGGGAGAGGAATTTGTGGCACAATTTGACTAGATGAAAGGATCGGTAGGTAGGACATGCTCTGAGGCATCAAGGGATCACCAGTTAGTATTGGACGGCAGCGTGGAGGGAGACCAAGAGATGAATACACTAAGCAGATTCATAAGGATGATGGAAGATGATTGCACAGAATAGAGTAGCATGGAGAGCTGAATCAAACCAGTTTCTGGACTGAAGACCAAAACAACGACAACAGTCTCTATAACAGTCCATATTTGCGAGAGTATTACCGCTGCAGGATTTTGTGCACGCACTGACCTTTCAATTATGTCCAACAAATGTTCAATGGGATTCGTGTCGGGCGATCTAGGTGGCCAAACCATATTCTCGAATTGTCCAGAATGTTCTTCAAACCAATCGCCAACAGTTGTGGCCCGGTGACACTGTGCATCATTGTTTGGGGACATGAGGTCCAAGTACGGTTGTAAGTGGCCTCCAAGTAGCCGAACATGACCATTTCCAGTTAATGATGGGTTCAGTTGGACCAGAGGACCCAGTTCATTCCTTGTAAACACAGCCCACACCATTTTGGGGGCACCACCAGCTTGTCTAGTGCCTTGTTGACAACTTGTGTCCATGGGTTCGTGAGATCTGTGCCACATTGTAATCCCACCATCAGCTCTTACCAACTGAAACCGGGACTCATCTGACCAGGCCACAGTTTTCTAGTCGTCTAGGATCCAACTGATATACCCAAAAGCCCAGGAGAAGCATGCTATTACCAAAGGCACGTGGGATGGCCGTCTGCTGCCATAGCCCATTAACACTTTTCGCCACGCTATCGTAATGGGTCCATCCGTCGTAGATCTCACATTGATTTCTGAGGTTATGTCACGCAGTCCTCGTTGTGTGTTAGCAGTGACAACTCTACGCAATCGCCGCTGCTGTAGGTCGTTAAGTAAAGACATTCTGCGTTCAAAGTCTATTAATAACCGTCGCGCGCCCTAATCACGTCGGAAACCATACGAATTGCCTGAGTACACACGATAGCTCCGCCAGTTCACCGTCCTTTTATACCTCGTGAACGCGATACTACAGCCAAATGTATATGTGCATATTTCTACCACATGAGGTTTGTCACCTTAGTGTACTTACGTATTTTTTAAATTTAATTTACTGATGTTATCTGAAAGGAGCAACGGCCCTGCCGCAGTGGATGCACTGGTTCCCGTGAGATCACCGAAGCTAAGCGCTGTAGGGCGTGGACGGCACTTGGATGGGTGACCATCCAGCCACCATGCGCTGTTGCCATTTTTCGGGGTGAACTCAGCCTCGTGATGACAACTGAGGAGCTACTCGAGCGAATAGTCGCGGCTTCGGTCAGGAATACCATCATAACGACCGGGAGAGCAGTGTGCTGACCCCACGCCCCTCCTATCTGCATTTTCCTTGGCGGATGACACGGCGGTCGGATGGTCCCGGTAGGCCACCCGTCGTCTGAAGGGGGAGTGTTTTTTCTTTTTATCTGAAAGAGGTGCATTTTACACATGTCTGAAGAAGTTGTACCTGTCGATGTTTTTCATTTTAAATGCTGAGTCCAGAGAAATTAATATCATTGCAAAATGAGAGGTACAGGGAAGCGGAGACAATTAGTCGGTAGTGTGTTGAGGAAGGTGTAAAAGCTTGACCTGCTTGAGCTGGTTAGTGGTTCGATTCGAAAAGCAGACGCACTTCGTCCCTTCCTCTCCCATTTAAAAATAAATTGTGTGAAACCTTTTACGTTTTTATGTTGTGTACGACATTCCAGCAACTTGACAAGCGCCATTCTTATCTTTTAAAGAATCAAGGTATGTCGGATACAATAAAGAAAAAGAATCTGCTGCTAATTTCCAAGTCAGTGCTTGAAATAACCTAGGAAGAACCTTAAGATAAGAACGACAAACAGGACTTTTAAATAAAACGGAAGCTACGGTGATAATTTTAAGTCAGTGTGTGAGATACGATAACTTGATGGAAAAAACTGCTTTTTGTAATTCCGTTTAAAGTGGTATATCTAAAATATAGCATCCTAGCATCAAAATGGTTTTCTAAGAACGAGCGGGATACTCACCTTGCACTCTCAATACACACTGGGTCATCATACGCACCGACACATCACAGACACTTTAGGGATTATGATGACAGAAGGTGCCACCAATTATGGATGTGGAGAATGGCGTTAGGTGGAACATTGAATGATTTACAGGAGATGACATGTCAGTAGCATGCAAACAGGGAGACCAAGAGATGAATACACTAAGCAGATTCAGGAGGATGTAGGTTGAAGTAGTAACTTGGAATGACAGTCTATCAGCCAACTACTTGAAGTTAGATGTATTCAAATGTGCCAATGGCATAGGAGTCTCTGTTCTTAGTTGATGTCTTGTTTTGACAGTTCCAGGCTGTTCATCACAAGGATGTAACTGGTTCATCTCTGACTCCTAAATGGCTGGGGATGTCACTACAGAGGCAACTTGTTATCCAAACTAGGCTGCGCATAATGCCGTACACTGAAGACATGTAACTCTGTGAAGTCAAGTTCCAGTAACACAGCTTGATGATCGCCTGGGAGTGGACTTGTATCTAGACTCGCCATCAGGCAATCTACCTGTTATCATTCTTATACCTGGAATGGAGCTTCGCTAAGGAATACCTGTCCATCAGCTATTTACTGTTCTCAGTTTGTTAACGTACCTTGTGGTTGTGCGTTTGTTCGTTCTCAGTTCTTCATTTCCCTTCGTTCTCCTCTTCCACATATCGTGCAACAAAGAAACAGAACTATTAAGAGCAATTACTCAGTTCTAGTAATAATAATGTTGTCCCAATACTTCACACTAGTATATTTTAATAAATGGTCAATAGAAATAAAGTAAAATACAAGTGAAGGTAGGACTGTGCCTGGCACTACCACTGAACGTGCACGTCCCAACTGTCTCACAAGTTTCACTGTAATGATTCGTTCCTGTTGTACCCAAATAAAAACTGGAAGGTAATAACAGCTTAAATATTACACGTGGAGCGAGCATTACGTGCCACTTATTGTAAACATGCTTACAACACAGCTAACAAGAGGCCATTACCCAGAGCAATCTGAGGTGATTCAAAATATTCAAACTAACCAATGGTGGAGCACAGCTAACTACATAATTATTTACATAAAACAATTTCAGTATCATTGTTCACCCTTCTAACTCCCATTGTTACTCACTGTAGCCTCTAGAACGATCAGGGCCGGTAAAGAAAAATCTGTATCTGGTATAGTAAAGTAGAACAAATTAAACGAGTCATTCCTCGATCTGTCGGGAAGAAAACAATCATTGAGCACATAGTATACATAAAAAAAATGTCACCACCCATCTATGACTCTTAGTCGTAATAAGAGAGTGTCAAGCGATATCAGAGTACCATAGTACTCGCTGGGTATGTCAACAAAATGTGTTCTTAGTAACAAAATAATTTATATAACACCATATATAGGTGACACATGTATCATCTATATTTTGATAGCCATAGAAAACAAACTCCACTGCTAAAAAACTTATTACTTACGCATAAACCTACAAAATTGTAGCATTATCATTTCAGTACACCCGATTATTATATAGCTGGTAAATGGAGGAACGCAATTTGACATCACTGTGAAGATAAGTATCAGGAAACTAATCAAGATCAGCAAAATATCTATCATCACCTTTGATTTCAAATCATTAATTAAACACTCGAAATTTCAGTAAACTAGCTCATATTCAAGGAAGGAGCAAACTTAGTCCAAGCAATTTACTCACTCAATTTACTGCACTCATCAAAACATTGCACACCTTCACTTGTCTTCTACCCACATGTTGGTACTTTAAAGTGGTGGCTCACAGTGGGTGATCACTTATGTAAGGAATCTTTATAATTTATACATTTTCTTAGTGCTCCAGCTTCTGCCTTTTGCTTGTCTTCAAACACAATACTGATCACCAAAATTCTCGCTAGCCTCGCTTCATCTCAACTAATTCATTTGCCTTACGACTTCAAAACAATCAATTTATAGTGCACCTCCTAACATTTTTAAAGTAAAATAATATGCTTCCACTCATACTGGGTTACATGATGTAAATATCTTATCATGACCAGTATTAGGGAATGTATTTTGTTTATCATTATTAGGCTATCAGTGTCTTTCCTTTTACTGATCCCAATTAACCAAATGTGGGCCCACTCTCACGCATCATCAAATCACAATACCTCATCTAATGGCTCGGTGCTCTTCTTCTAGAAACTGGAAAATCGCAATGTCCTCATAACCATCGTCAATGACTTCATTTCAGTGATATCCATATAAACAGGTCCTGACGTAACATGGTGCTCCCTCACGTCAAACAATCCCATACTGTTCGAAGAAGGATGTTACTTCCACCACTAGTTTCACGCACTGCCAATTCTCAACTGCATCTAAAAATATAGCAACACACCATACTAAGGTAAGAGAGCTACATGAACGTACTACAACGACATCAGATGTAGTGTTAAACAAACACAGTAGTTAGCTAAGATACAGACGTGGATACATCATCATCGCTGCATTAAAAGATCGCATGCTATGCATACTTGTGCACAGCACCGTCTTCAGTGGTCATTATCTCTAACATAAGGTACTTGACATGAAAGTGATTTCGAGTGCAACAGCGCTACTGCGTTATTAAAATGTCACATACGGACAAAACACCAAAGAAACGAACCTTGTAATGTTGAAGAAGAATGCCTTGCCAATCAGAATAAATTTCAGAATAAATTTAAATGTTGGTTAACCTTTTCTTTTCAAGCGCCCCACTTCATCAATTACAACCATAACAAGAAAATTACTCTGCAACAGCAGCCATCTGAAGGCTACCAAAGTATAAGAGAGCGCACTTCTAAACAGTTTACAAGTAATTACACACTACAGCCTGGAGAATTCAACCATGATGAGTAAACATAAGAACTTCAAAGAATCTGTGTGATAAAACATTGCTTCCATGATATTCATTAACGTTATTCACCCATTATAGTTCATAACCAATCTTCATATCGTTTAACCATTTAAACAAGCACTGATAGTAGAATGGCTGTGGCAAAGCTGTCCAACAGTTCAAGCAACCACCAATAGCGAAATCGCCAAAAAAATATGAGATGGCAGTAGTATGAAATTCAAAAATATTAAGTGGCATTATGGGAAATTTAATAAAATTGCAATACGGCACGGCAGGTAATTAAAAAACAGATAATGGTGAGATGGGAAATTCAAAAAATTGCAATATGGCAGAACTAGCTCAATTGTGCTTGTGGGAAATTAAAAAAAATCTAAGGCAGTGAAAACAACAACATGTCTGCCAGTCATTATGATTACATGCTCAAAAGTACATAAACGATCTGAATTTAGCACCATGTTCAAAAGTACCTAAGCGATCTGAATTATTTACTAAAACTATGTAAAGGGTGTTACTTAATAATATTTCATCCAAATTATGCATCTAAAATATGTAAATTTCATCTGAATTGTGCACCATGGCGTCATGCTGAAAAATATTGGAACAGCTTTTAGTGCAATGATTAAAAGTATCCAAACAAGTGGCATTTTGTCCCATGTTCAAAAGCATAATTATCAGAAACATTGTAAAAATATTGACAATACATCTGCATTTTGGCGCTAGTGATCTAACTTTAAAGTTAATCACCATCTGTCAACAAGCTTATTTCAATCCTTTGTACCACACTTGATGTAAGGTGTAATGGAGCCCTCAAATTAAATATATTCATAACAAATTGTCCCTATTATTTATCAAAAATATGTAAGTGCACACACACACACACACACACACACACACACACACACACACACACATGTACACAGTGTTGTCAAGTGTTACAATTTTCATTCCACATCTAAAGTGTATGTCAAAATATATGACAGCAACACACATACGCAGTGTATGCGTCAGTCAGGTCTCACAAAGTTTTTTCCACATCTAAAATACATAAAGGGCGTAACTTGCAGTAATTCCACGTCGAAGACATATGTGAAGAATCCATCAGCAACACAATATTTATGTCAAGAACACGATGTGTAACTTTTATGTCTAAAATATCTCTGATAACATGTAGTGTCTAACTTACATTATTTCTACCAGTGCATGTATGTACAACTGTACAAAACACATGTGTTTTACTTAAATAAGATACTAAGCACACAGCTGATGTTTCATCTTATGCCTAAATGGCACTACGCACAAAAGTAAACATGATCATAAATAAATTTAGCAGTAAAGAAGATAAAGACACACACAATGTCTATGTCAAGCGTCAAAGTGTTATTTTCACGTTTAAAATGGCCATCAAAAATGTAAACAGTGTAACTGTCAGTATTTCCATGTCTAAAATATGTATAAGAAACTACATTAATAACACACACAATGTTTATGTCAAGTTCCAGTGAGGAATCTCACAGTAACTGTTATGATGCGGAATGTATCAAGTGCATAAGAAATGCACACATGAATCAAGTTTCTTTTTTTTTAAGCTTAAAACTTTTATTACCTAACCCATTCTGTTAAATGGCACAAAAAGCGTATATTATACCTATAGATTTATTTATTCCTGTTCAAGAATTCATCTATGGTATAGGAGGAGTTGTCAGAGAGACAAGATTTTTGAAACTATTACTGCTGTCTGTCAGATATTTTATTTTAACTGGTAATTTATGGAAAAGTTTTGCAGCAGCATGTTTTTACCTTTTTCGTGTCAAAGATAGGTTAAGTAGAGGACAGTGTAAATCTTCTTTCTTCTGGTATTATAATCATGAATATCACTGTTGTTTTTAAACTGGTTCATGTTATTGAGAACAAATTTCATTACTGAGTAAATGTACTGTGAGTCTATTGTAATAATTCCTAATCTTTTAAACATATGCCTAAAAGATGTGCGACTATGAGCCGCAAACATTATTCAAAGCACTTTCTTTTGAGCAGTGAATACTTTTTGCTTGAGTGTTGAGTTGCTCCAAAATATTATTCCATTTGATATCACAGAGTGAAAGTATGCAAAATATCTTAGCTTACTAATTTCTATGCCCTCAAAATTAGTAATTATTCTGATTGCAAAAGTTGCTGAAAATAGTCGCATTTTTATTGTTGTTGTGGTCTTCAGTCCTGAGACTGGTTTGATGCAGCTCTCTATGCTACTCTATCCTGTGCAAGCTTCTTCATCTCCCAGTACCTACTGCAACCTACATCCTTCTGAATCTGCTTAGTGTATTCATCTCTTGGTCTCCCTCTACGATTTTTACCCTCCACGCTGCCCTCCAATGCTAAATTTGTGATCCCTTGATGCCTCAAAACATGTCATAACAACCGATCTCTTCTTATAGTCAAGTTGTGCCACAAACTTCTCTTCTCCCCAATCCTATTCATACCTCCTCATTAGTTACGTGATCTACCCACCTTATCTTCAGCATTCTTCTGTAGCACCACAGTTCGAAAGCTTCTATTCTCTTCTTGTCCAAACTTGTTATCGTCCATATTTCACTTCCATACATGGCTACACTCAATACAAACACTTTCAGAAACGACTTCCTGACATTTAAATCTATACTCGATGTTAACAAATTTCTCTTCTTCAGAAACGATTTCCTTGCCACTGCCAGTCTACATTTTATATCCTCTCTACTTCGACCATCATCAGTTATTTTACTCCCTAAATAGCAAAACTCCTTTACTACTTTAAGTGTCTCATTTCCTAATCTAATTCCCTCAGCATCACCCGATTTCATTTGACTACATTCCATTATCCTCGTTTTGCTTTTGTTGATGTTCATCTTATATCCTCCTTTCAAGACACTGTCCATTCCGTTCAACAGCTCTTCCAAGTCCTTTGCTGTCTCTGACAGAATTATAATGTCATCAGCGAACCTCAAAGTTTTTACTTCTTCTCCATGAATTTTAATACTTACTCCGAATTTTTCTTTTGTTTCCTTTACTGCTTGCTCAATATACAGATTGAATAACATCGGGGAGAGGCTACAACCCTGTCTCACTCCTCTCCCAACCACTGCTTCCCTTTCATGCCCCTCAACTCTTATAACTGCCATCTGCTTTCTGTAAAATTGTAAATAGCCTTTCGCTCCCTGTATTTTACCCCTGCCACCTTCAGAATTTGAAAGAGAGTATTCCAGTTAACATTGTCAAAAGCTTTCTCTAAGTCTACTAATGCTAGAAATGTAGGTTTGCCTTTTCTTAATCTTTCTTCTAAGATAAGTCGTAAGGTTACTATTGCCTCACGTGTTCCAACATTTCTACGGAATCCAAACTGATCTTCCCCGAGGTCCGCTTCTACCAGTTTTTCCATTCGTCTGTAAAGAATTCGCGTTAGTATTTAGCAGCTGTGACTTATTAAACTGATAGTTCGGTAATTTTCACATCTGTCAACACCTGCTTTCTTTGGGATTGGAATTATTATATTCTTCTTGAAGTCTGAGGGTATTTCGCCTGTCTCATACATCTTGCTCACCAAATGGTAGAGTTTTGTCAGGACTGGCTCTCCCGAGGCCATCAGTAGTTCTAATGGAATGTTGTCTACTCCCGGGGCCTTGTTTCGACTCAGGTCTTTCAGTGCTCTGTCAAACTCTTCACGCAGTATCTCATCTCCCATTTCGTCTTCATCTACATCCTCTTCCATTTCCATAATATTCTCCTCAAGCACATCGCCCTTATATAAACCCTCTATATACTCCTTCCACCTTTCTGCCTTTCCTTCTTTGCTTAGAACTGGGTTGGCATCTGAGCTCTTGATATTCATACAAGTGGTTCTCTTCTCTCCAAAGGTCTCTTTAATTTTCCTGTAGGCAGTATCTATCTTACCCCTAGTGAGACAAGCCTCTACATCCTTACATTTGTCCTCTAGCCATCCCTGCTTAGCCATTTTGCACTTCCTGTCGATCTCATTTTTGAGACGTTTGTATTCCTTTTTGCCTGCTTCATTTACTGCATTTTTATATTTTCTCCTTTCATCAATTAAATTCAATATTTCTTCTGTTACCCAAGGATTTCTATTAGCCCTCGTCTTTTTACCTACTTGATCGTCTGCTGCCTTCACTACTTCATCCCTCAGAGCTACCCATTCTTCTTCTACTGTATTTCTTTCCCCCATTCCTGTCAATTGTTCCCTTATTCTCTCCCTCAAACTCTCTACAACCTCTGGTTCTTTCAGTTTTTCCAGGTCCCAACTCCTTAAATTCCCACCTTTTTGCAGTTTCTTCAGTTTCAATCTGCAGTTCGTAACCAATAGATTGTGGTCAGAATCCACATCTGCCCCTGGAATTGTCTTACAATTTAAAACCTGGTTCCTATATCTCTGTCTTACCATTATATAATCTATCTGATACCTTTTAGTATCTCCAGGATTCTTCCAGGTATACAACCTTCTTTTATGATTCTTGAACCAAGTGTTAGTCATGATTAAGTTATGCTCTGTGCAAAATTCTACAAGGCGGCTTCCTCTTTCATTTCTTCCCCCCAATCCATATTCACCTACTATGTTTCCTTCTCTCCCTTTTCCTATTGACGAATTCCAGTCACCCATGACTATTAAATTTTCGTCTCCCTTCACTACCTGAATAATTTCTTTTATCTCGTCATACATTTCATCTATTTCTTCATCATCTGCAGAGCTAGTTGGCATATAAACTTGTACTACTGTAGTAGGCATGGGCTTTGTGTCTATCTTGGCCACAATAATGCGTTCACTATGCTGTTTGTAGTAGCTAACCCGCACTCCTATTTTTTTATTCATTATTAAACCTACTCCTTCATTACCCCTATTTGATTTTGTATTTATAACCCTGTAATCACGAGACCAAAAGTCTTGTTCCTCCTGCCACCGAACTTCACTAGTTCACACTATATCTAACTTTAACCTATCCATTTCCCTTTTTAAATTTTCTAACCTTCCTGCCCGATTAAGGGATCTGACATTCCTTGCTCCGATCGGTAGAACGCCAGTTTTCTTTCTCCTGATAACGACGTCCTCTTGAGTAGTCCCCGCCCGGAGATCCGAACGGGGGACTATTTTACCTCCGGAATATTTTACCCAACAGGACGCCATCATCATTTAATCATACAGTAAAGTTGCATGTCCTCGGGAAAAAATACGGCTGTAGTTTCCCCTTGCTTTCAGCCGTTCACAGTACCAGCACAGCAAGGCCGTTTTGGTTAATGTTACAAGGCCAGATCTGTCAATCATCCAGACTGTTGCCCTTGCAACTACTGAAAAGGCTGCTGCCCCTCTTCAGGAACCACATTTTTGTCGGGCCTCTCAACAGATACCCCTCCGTTGTGGTTGCACCTACAGTACGGCCATCTGTATCGCTGAGGCACGCAAGCCTCCCCATCAATGGCAAGGTCGATGGTTCATGGGGGGGATAGTTGTATTAGGAGACCCAAAATATTAATTTCCCATTTAAGGCTCTCATCTATATGTACACCAAAAAAACTTAGTATGCTCTACCCTGGATACTGACTTCTGTTGATGTGTTACATTTACTGAAAAAACTGTACTCCTCGCAGAAGAAAATTGAATGTGCTGTGTTTTTCGATGTTGAGAACAAGCCCATTCACAGAAAACCAATTAACAACTTTTCCGAAGATATTATGTGTATCATTTCCTTGTGGAGTTTCTTTTACTCGATTAATAGTGATGCTTGGATCATCAGCAGACAGTGACAGTTTAGCTTATAGCTTCTTGTTTCAGATAAGAAGGGAGGCCATTCACATATATCAAGAACAGATGGGGACCCATGATCGAACTGTGTGGCACAGCTACTGTAATTTCACCCCAATTAGATGAAGTGGGAAACTTCCTTATGTCACTTAAGCCATATAAAGAAACTTTTTGGTTCCTGCTCTGTGGATATGACTTAAAAGACTCATTTGCTGTTCCATTTATACCATAGAATCGTAATTTCTGTAACATAATCTCATGGTTCTCATAACCAAATGCTTTGGATAATTAACAGAAAATTCCTATTGCTGACATTTAATTATTTAAAAACTCTGCTATGTGGGCAGTGAAATTGTATGTATCTGTTTCAGTAGAACAGCATTTTTGAAATCCGAACTGTGATTTACTAAATATCCGATTTCTGTTGAGATGGCTAACAACGCTTGAGTACATTACTTTCTCAACGATTTTTTAAAATTCTGTAAGCAAGGATACGAGCCAGTAGTTACTGACATCTGTGGTGTCCCCGTTTTTGTAGAGAGGCTTTAGTTAGTGTCTAAAATATGTGTCCCAGTATGTAAAATGTGCTGGCATTTCGATCATTGTCTTACTTGAGAGTATGTTTTACTCCATGTACATTGATCAAACTATCGTCAATTGATATTCTTAGAAGTTTTTCAGTAATGTTTCACCTTACCAAGTACTATTTTATGGGGGAAGAAGAAAATAGATCATGTTCTACTATAGGAAAACATACTAACTGGATAATATAGGTTCTTTAATTATGTTTTGATCTTCAACACAATTGTGCTTACATACAACATGTGCTCTGTACACCGACGTCACATTTTAAAACACTTTATAACAATAACCCAAAATAAAAAAGCTGTTTTGGTGAAATGTTTAATGGACTGTGTCACTTAAACTACATATTTTCATAATAAGCAAGGATAACTTCATAATACATGAAACATGATTGTAAACACAACAGAACATGGCCAAAGACAATGATGGAACAAGCTTCCTCACAGACAGGAACGTTGTATATGTTGAATATATTATCTTCGCACCAAAATAGAACTATTTATCAAAATTCATAAAGATTTCAAGTACAAAACACATGTAGGTTGTGTATTGTAGTACATAGGTGTAATTACAGAGTTTTATTATAAATGAAACTTGTATCTTTACACCAATATGAAATTACTTATCACAAATTAATTATCAAAATATACAAAGATTACGAATATAGAACACACATGACACACATTCACTACAGCTATAAGTTACTGTTCTGTAGCACTAAAAGTATATAAGGCAAGAATAGTGGCATAGTGGCACTGTTGATCTAAATAAGGGCTTAAGTAGCATGTGAACATATCAATGAGCTAGATTGTTCCTTGTACGACACATTAAAGAAACCAAAGTTGTTTGTATTATTCATCAAAATATGTAATGGCTTGTCCTATAACACTACAAAATACATGTAGCACTATTGTTAATCTAACTTACACTTACACTTATCAATAAGAAAAGTTTTATCTTTGTGCCAAAGTAAACAATGTTATTCTCAGGTCTAAACTGTATGTATTATTGGTCAAAAACTCGTCTTACGTTGCCTTTAACTGATGCCATAGTCACCTAAACTTTATAGTGACCCTATCTTGGGACACTGACATTACCTTGCAGTACACAACGTTTTATCTTCTGCTGATAATGCAGTGTAGACTACATGTACGTCACCATCTCACAGCAAAATTCTAAAAAAGTGCTCCGTACATCGAAATGTTACAGCCAAACCATAACAAATCATCTCATACAACACCATGTCCCAGAAAAATTGTAATAAACTGGTCCATACATCACCATGTTAAAGCAAAATGCGAGGGTTGGAACATAAACAGTGGCGAATATTTTTTCACAACGGATGCAAAAGAGTTACATGTTTGCTCCTGTTAGTGTCCTTCAAAGTAGTCACCAGCGTTGTGTAGAACCCGTTGCCAGCGATGTGGGAGGCGTAGTACACTGTTAGCAGAGCCTGTTCTGTTGACGGTGCGAACGGTGTGGTCTACAGCCTGTTGAATATCTGGAACAGTTCTGAAGCGAATACCACGAAGTGGTTACTTCATCTTCGGAATCAAATCAAAGTCACAAGGACTTAAGTCCGGATGGTAGAGTACTTCCCAGTTCTATCGACCGAACAGAGAAGCCACAGCTTGCGCTGTATGCGCCGCGCATTGTGGTGCAAAATGATGGGAGGGTGGCGCAGAACGTGTCCCTGTAAAAATCGTCGGATAGTTCCAGACCAAATGAGGGAGCATTATGGTCTGCAGAATGTTATCTTGGAATTCCCTGGATGATGTCGTCATTCTGGAAGGCACGCTGGATCAACATAGGTATGCGTGTGTCCTTGTGTCCACTCCTATATGCAGTTTGTTTCTCCCTCACCTCGATGCCAGCTACAAGCAGGACAACGCAATGTGAAAAATCGCTTGCAGTGTACATGCGTGGTTCTACACACAGGATATGTTTACTCCCCTACACATCGAACTGCCGAACTTAAACCCAATCGAGAATCTAGGCCCCCGGTTAACATACAACATACATACAAAAATCCACTCTGAAGTGTTGTAGTAATCCACACTGACAATTACGAAATCCAAAGTATTATAACTTCTTGGCTGAATATATACGATGCCAAATCAGAAGATTTCTGATGCAGAAACTGATAGGTGGATTTATGACGGAATACAGCTTGTACAGGAACGTGGAGCAATGTGCAAGCTGATAACCTGGCTAACAGAACAGCCAAATCGTGGAAAACAATAAGATGCAACAAAACACCTTACATGGAATAAAGGAAATCTGACAGACGGGTTCAGCATCAAATAGCAGATTTAGTGGAAAAGGAGGGAAATACGAAACCGAGTTTTCCAAGGATCCTCCGACGTTTAACGATTAAGCTACCACAATCAGCGAACTTTGGAGTCATCTAATGGGTAATGGAAAACTAAAACTCTATTGTAAATGGTGCTACATAATTGATGACGCACTGTGCGCCTGTAATGGAGGAAACAACCAAAATATTGACCATATGCTTATAGACTGCAGTAATTTTATGACAGACAGGACACTATCAGAAAGCAAATAACTGAAAAGTGTGAACGACGACCGATCAATAAATCAGACTTAGTTAGTAAATTCATAAGATACACTTACAACTTTTGTAATTCAATCAGATTCTCAGTTATATTGATCCTCTTTGGTATCAATTGTAATTTTATACATATCTTTAAACACCCGAATGTATGCTAGATGGCTTACAGATTGCGAGTCATAAGTCAAGATGAAGATCTGTACAAGCAAATATAATTTGACATTTCAGTAAACTGTTCAGTCTTGATGTAATCTTATTTTGTATTTGCATGAGCTGAGTTGTCTTATTTTTGTTAATCTAAAATTCACAGATTTGATATTACAATGTAATGGAACATGTGAAATAAATAAATAAGATGGTAAGATGAAAAGATAAGCATTTAAGAGCACATACTTTCCTCAAGGTGGTGGGATCGCGCACTCAGTGTGAGGTATTGTGTTATACTGCTGGAATATGCCATGCAATTCAAAAGGCGTTATGATGTGGACTGCAGTGTGGGCTATTATGTTATACTGCTGGAATTTTCAACACATTCTACAAGGTGGTATGGTGTGAACTGCATTGTGGGTAACTGCATTATACTGCTGGATTATGCCACACATTCCATGAGGCGGCGTGGTGCGAACCGCAGTTTGGGCTATTGCTTTATAGCGCTGGAATATTCCCTATATTCCACATGGCAGTGTGGCACGAACTGCAGTGTGAGTTAGTGCATTATACTGCTGGATTCTGCTGTAAATTCAACAAGTCGGTGTGGTGCCAACTGCAGTGTACATTACTGCGATATACTGCTATAATGTGCCATACATTCGTCGAGGTGCAGTGGCGGAAACTGAAGTGTGAGGTAATGTATTCCTGGAATATGCCATACATCCCTCAAGGAGTTATGAAGTGAACTGCAGTATGGAATATCGTGTTATACATTACTCAAGACGTTGCAGTGCGAACTGCTGTGTGAGGTGTGTATCAGTCATGGATTTGAAAATAAAATTAATCGTTTATAGAGACTGTTGTCCTAGATAAGAAAAGAAGTGGAATTTGCGTAAGGTTAACATAGTTTTTCTTCTAGCATTGTGAATGGAATTCAGCCATATTTCATCTTGCACAATGTCTAATGAGTTTTACGTCACAAGTTCACCTCTGATATAATTATAGCTACATGACTGCTCTGCAAATCGCACTTGCTTGCAGGTGTGGGAATTATATCTATACCATTCCAGTGTCGAAAAGGGTGTGGCAGGAGTGAATACCTAAATCATTCCGTGCGAACCCTGATTACGCTATTATCGTCCTTCCATGCTGCATAAGTGTTTGGCGGAAAAATATTTTGACATTGGGAAAAGAAAGTCGTTGACTGAAATTTGGTACAAAGATTTATAGGCAAAGAAACACGCCTTCACTTTTATGACTACCATGCCAGTACACTTACTATATCCGTGACTCTCTCTTCCCTATTTAGCGATAACACAAAAGTACCAAATTATGCAATAAATTGGAGAGGGCCTTCGAAGTTGCAGTATTAATTTAATTCATTACCTGGTGACTACTTTCGAACCTAAGCTCGTTAGCAAATCCTCCACTAAGCTACGCAATAACAAACATTACAACAGCCACAAGACTCATCATTCCAGTTATACATACTTTTCAAAGTAGTGCAGGAAAGAACTTCATGCACCCCATACGTTTTTTCGCAGCACTGACTGAAAGTGTGATTTCTTGTCAGAAGGGTCACACTATGTATTAACAAATGGAATCTCATCAAGTGGAATTTAATATTTGACATTCCCCAATGACACATGACTGACCCTTTCCTATTTTTGATGTTTATAAATAATTTAGAAACATCTGAGCAACGCTCTCAGATTTCTTACATTTAACTCCTTCTTTCAAAACTTGTTGAAGTCTACACAAGATCAAAACGAACTGCAAAATAATTGACAGCATATCCAAACATCTGAAAAAACAAGGACTCTAAAATGCATACCCTAAGAGCTATGAACACTTGTTCAGTTGAAGATGAACGACATAGCTCCTCGGGTATATACACTCGTGGAAATTGAAATACGAACACCGTGAATTCATTGTCCCAGGAAGGGGAAATCTTACTGACACATTCCTGGGGTCAGATACATCACATGATCACACTGACAGAACCACAGGCACATAGACACAGGCAACAGAGCATGCACAATGTCGGCACTAGTACAGTGTATATCCACATTTCGCAGCAATGCAGGCTGCTATTCTCCCATGGAGACGATCGTAGAGATGCTGGATGTAGTCCTGTGGAACGGCTTGCCATGCCATTTCCACCTGGCGCCTCAGTTGGACCAGCGTTCGTGCTGGACGTGCAGACCGCGTGAGACGACGCTTCATCCAGTCCCAAACATGCTCAATGGGGGACAGATCCGGAGATCTTGCTGGCCAGGGTAGTTGACGTACACCTTCTAGAGCACGTTGGGTGGCACGGGGTACATGCGGACGTGCATTGTCCTGTTGGAACAGCAAGTTCCCTTGCCGGTCTAGGAATGGTAGAACGATGGGTTCGATGACGGTTTGGATGTACCGTGCACTATTCAGTGTCCCCTCGACGATCACCAGTGGTGTACGGCCAGTGTAGGAGATCGCTCCCCACACCATGATGCCGGGTGTTGGCCCTGTGTGCCTCGGTCGTATGCAGTCCTGATTGTGGCGCTCACCTGCACGGCGCCAAACGCGCATACGACCATCATTGGCACCAAGGCAGAAGCGACTCTCATCGCTGAAGACGACACGTCTCCATTCGTCCCTCCATTCACGCCTGTCGCGACACCACTGGAGGCGGGCTGCACGATGTTGGGGCGTGAGCGGAAGACGGCCTAACGGTGTGCGGGACCGTAGCCCAGCTTCATGGAGACGGTTGCGAATGGTCCTCGCCGATACCCCAGGAGCAACAGTGTCCCTAATTTGCTGGGAAGTGGCGGTGCGGTCCCCTACGGCACTGCGTAGGATCCTACGGTCTTGGTGTGCATCCGTGCGTCGCTGCGGTCCGCTCCCAGGTAGACGGGCACGTGCACCTTCCGCCGACCACTGGCGACAACATCGATGTACTGTGGAGACCTCACGCCCCACGTGTTGAGCAATTCGGCGGTACGTCCACCCGGCCTCCCGCATGCCCACTATACGCCCTCGCTCAAAGTCCGTCAACTGCACATACGGTTCACGTCCACGCTGTCGCGGCATGCTACCAGTGTTAAAGACTGCGATGGAGTTCCGTATGCCACGGCAAACTGGCTGACACTAACGGCGGCGGTGCACAAATGCTGCGCAGCTAGCGCCATTCGACGGCCAACACCGCGGTTCCTGGTGTGTCCGCTGTGCCGTGCGTGTGATCATTGCTTGTACAGCCCTCTCGCAGTGTCCGGAGCAAGTATGGTGGGTCTGACACACCGGTGTCAATGTGTTCTTTTTTCCATTTCCAGGAGTGTATTTCAGAGCCCCTGTTTAACAAACTTATTTTCATGTTTTGGTCCAGCACTGAAAAGTGTCTACCATACAAACTCCCCAAAAAAGTCATGATACACAAATGCGGACTTTATTTACATATTATTCCGACCGGTTTCGGCCATAAACCATGTTCATGGTCCTGTATGAAATACGAAGCAAAAATCATGTCAATTGCAGAAAGGAAATGACCTACAAGGTTACAAGATTATTTCGAATGTAACAACAGAAAAATTACTAATATCGAAAAATTAATCTGCAGCAAACATTACACGTAAAAACTAAAAGTATAGTTCATTTCCAACACTACAAGTATGATATCAGTGTGAAGAGCAACAAACTGAAGAGAACCAAAACGAGACAGTACAGGGCCAAAACTTATAGTAAACAACACGAAGATTAAGGACTACAAAGATAATACATTTGTAGCCAGGATGAAGATAACACTAATCATACATCTCGCAACAAAACTGTATCCAGACAAACATTTTCAACAAAACAAAGCAATAAAAATTTAAATTATATTACATAAGTGTTTTCTTTACACACGATAACAACACTCTTTATTGTAAAGACTAAAGGGTCACATCTTTACAATATAATATAAACTTATCAAAATTGGGTAAATAACATACTGCAAATATCCAATTCGTGCTGACATGTATATCTAAAAGGTATTACTTCAGTTTACATATTTTTATGGAAAAAAGTACCATCTAGCAACACAGTAGTTATTAAACCCAATATCTGATACATCTACAGCAAAGGTAATCAGAAACTGTCACAGTCAAACTCATGAAAAACGATCAGAACAGATGAGACCCGTTAGTGGGCTACGCCATGGCATACTTAGGATCAAATCCTTCAGAAGTGATATACTAATAGCATACCAAATCAACAGAGAGTATACGTTCACAATATCATATGTGACAACTTTCAAGGATACAAAGAATTGTCATAATGTTTCTGTCAAGAGTTCCTTACTAACAATGCCTTTTTCGCAAAAAAAGTGTACGAAAATGAAGCACAAATACAATTTGCTAAGTGTAAAGTATAAAAATACTAGCTTAGGATAACATAGAGTGTAATTAATTATTTCATGCTGACATGCTAAGCTAGAAATTAGAAGACCTACACATAGAGCAATAAAATTTAAGTACCTTCAATCAACGTATTTGCCACTTAAACAAAAAGTCAAATACCTACATCTAAGGCAATCAGAGAATATCACATGAGGATCAATAGCAAAGTATGACCATTCGAAATAATCTTGTGACCTCTTGGCCATTTCTTCGTGTAATTGGCACGATTTTTGTTTTGTTTCGTACGGTGCTGTGAACACAGTTTATGTCAGAAACCTGTCAGAGTAAAATATAAATAAAACCAGAATTGGTGTGTCATGGATTTTATAAACTATTTACGAGCTGATAAGTACCTTAACAAGATATTTACCCTAAAATCTTTGTTATAATAGTAAAGGTATATGTATTCCACTGTCAGAGGTATCAGAACGATTATCACTTATAACTCTTGACCCAATCGTTTTGGGACCAGGGTCTGTTACCTCAAAGACTGAAACATGTCCTCTTCTCCATCATTCCTGGAAGTCACTAAAATCATCACAGAATGTCCTTGAATACTATGTTTTCTACATACAAGTGGTGACAGCAGCTCGTGATATTAAGGCAGTTTCACAGGATATTAACACAGTCGCTCTTTGCGAACTGCCATGTCTTCATAAAAATGTTGCTCGATTCTGTAAGTTACTGAAGGAATTATTCCGGTGCACTAAGTCAAAAAGATTCACTAGTTGGAGTGAATAGACAGTTGCGTTTCACCTGAATGCTTTTGGCCGGCCGGAGTGGCCGAGCGGTTCTAGACGCTACAGTCTGGAACCGCGCGACCGCTATGGTCGCAGGTTCGAATCCTGCCTCGGTCATGTGTGTGATGTCCTTAGGTTAGTTAGGTATAAGTAGTTCTAAGTTCTAGGGGACTGATGACCTCAGAAGTTAAGTTCCATAGTGCTCAGAGCCATTTGAACCATTTGAACCATTTGAAGAACGCCTTTTCTTAATTCTTGTCAGATGTGTGTCAACAGACTTTTCTTCAAGGTATCTATGACCATACGTTCCAAAATCCTACAATAAATAGATTTTAATGAGATAGGTTTATAATTTTGCGGATTGCTTGTTTGTTAAAGTTTTCTACATAACTTTCCGATCTTAACATATGTGTCTTTCGTTGAGAGGAAGTTTTTATACGACTGCTAAAATGGAGACATTTTGTCGTATTATTTCGGAAAGCATCCTAATTGTTGTACAGTCTAGAGCAAAAGACAGTCCTGTATAAAATAATCGAAGGGGATCTGCTTTTAAATTACTAGTATTTATCTTCGCAGTTACTCTTGATTCAATTTGTGGATTATTTACTTTAACATCTTTGATCGAAGAAATATATAAATATGTGATACCTAGACGACACTAACGGAGTCAAAACCTTGCGACGTGAATGCCACAAATTATTTAGCTTTATTTCTCAGCTGTAATTCTACTACGCTTGCCACATTTTCTAGCATGCGAGGAATGGTTCACGTAATGCACCCATACCAACTTTTACCACGGGCTGATATGACTGAAAAGAACGTTTAGAACCAATTACTGGACTCATGAATCTCACAATTTTTAGTGCTTAAGAAAACTTTTTGCTCGTACTTGTGAGTCTACATCTACATCTACACGGATACTCTGCTAATCACATTTAAGTGCCTGGCAGAGGGTTCATCGAACCACCTTCACAACTCTCCATTATTCCAATCTCGTATAGTGCGCGGAGAGAATGAGCAACTATATCTTTCCGTACGAGCTCTGATTTCCCTTATTTTATCGTGGTGATCGTTCCTCCCTATGTAGGTCAGCGTTCTTAGGTGAAAGTTGGTGATTGGAATTTCGTGAGAAGATTCCGTCGCAACGAAAAACGCCTTTCTTTTAATGATGTCCAGCCCAAATCCTGTATCATTTCTGTGACACTTTCTCCCATATTTCGCGATAATACAAAACATGCTACCTTTCTTTGAACTTTTTCGACGTATTCCGTCAGTCCTATCTGGTAAGAACTCTATACCGCGCAGCAGTATTCTAAAAGAGGACGGACAAGCATAGGGTACGCAGTCTCCTTAGTAGGTCTATTACATTTTCTAAGTGTCCTGCCAATAAAACGCAGTCTTTGGTTAGCCTTCCCCGCAACATTTTCTATGTGTTCCTTCCAATTTACGTTTTTATCCCGCTTCCGGCCATCCTGATTTAGGCTTACCGTGATTTCCCTAAATCGCTCCAGGCAAATGTCGGGATGGTTCCTTTGAAAGGGCACGCTCGACTTCCTTCCCCGTCCTTCCCTAATCCAATCCATCCCATTTAAGCTGATGGTAATTGTAATACCTATGTGCTTAGTTGAATTTACGGCTTTTAGATTAGACTGATTTATCGTGTAACCGAAGTTTAACGAGTTTCTTCTAGTACTCATGTGGATGACCTCACTCTTTTCGTTATTTAAGGTCAACTGCCACTTTTCGCACCATTTCGATATTTCTTCTTAATCGTTTTGCAGTTTGTTTTATCTTCTGATGATTTTATTAGTCGATAAACGACAGCGTCATCTGCAAAGAACCGAAGACGGCTGCTCAGATTGTCTCCCAAATCGTTTATACAGATAAGGAACAGCAAAGGGCCTATAACACTACCTTGGGGAACGCCAGAAATCACTTCTGTTTTGCTCGATGACTTTCCGTCAATTACTACCAACTGTGACCTCTCTGACAGGAAATCACAAATCCAGTCACATAACTGAGACGATATTCCTTAAGCACGCAATTTGACTAAGAGCCGCTTGTGTGGTACAGTGTCAAAAGCTTTCCGGAGATCCAGAAGTACGGAATCTATCTGAAATCCCTTGTCAATAGCGCTCAACGCTTCATGTGAATAAAGAGATAGTTGTGTTTCACAGGAACGATGTTTCCTAAACCCATGTTGGCTATGTGTCAAGCACTGCTCGATCTGGAGGCGTTGGTTTTGGTCGTCACTGATCCTTTCCATTTCTCTTGGACAAATACAAAGTAAAGGCCCTCTCTGTCCTTGGCAGATGTCACCAGTGTTTGATATTGTCCTCGTGGGGAAGCACCGCTCCAGATACTGACAGCGTAACGCTGCTGATACACTCGGAACGTTTTCCTCTGACACACTAAGGACGACCCTGACATTACCCAGTAAGTGATAAGCTTTGAAGGTTTGCAGATCGGATTACTTCCTCGACCCGGCTCTGCCTCCTACTGGCTGCGCTATTTATTTGCCATTCGCTGTCTCCTCTTTTGTTTCTCAAAAGCTTCGACAGTTTCAAACACCCCTACGCTTTTACGGCCAACAACATTAACAGGAGGACATGAAACGTATTCCCATCTGTATAATGGAATGACGACAGTACAAATTTGTGCCGGACCGGTGACTCGAACATGGATTTTCCACTTATTGCGAGCATTCGCCTTACCATTAGGCTACCCGCGCACTACTTTGGGCCAGACACAACTTCCGTATGTCATATGCGTTAACAGAAAAGGTGGCAACACACTTCCCTGGAACACGCCTGCAGTTACTTCTACCGATGACTCCCCGTCCGAGATAACGTGCTGCGCCCTACCTACCGAAATACCCTCAGTGCAAACTTTATTTGTAACAAATATGATTGCACTTTAGTTAATTAGATTTTTCTGGAGATTACATCACAAATGTTTGAAGCGAAGATGACCTACCTAAATTTCATCGTCACCATAAGATGTTCTGCCCATTAGAAGGTTCCTAACACCGCTGCCGTCCCCATGTGGCCCGTTCCAAGCCAACTTCTTCGTACATGGTATCTTCCTCTTTTCGCTTCATCCTTCCTCATCCTTCATCCTTCTTCCACCTTCTTCCTATTTTCTTCTGTCCTGCCACTGTACGTTTGACAAGCTGTTTCCTCCCAGTATGTCCTACCCATTCAGCTTTCCTTTTCTTAACTATATTTAAGAGAGTTCTTGACTCCTTTATCATTCCCAGTACTTTAGTGTTCTGCAGTTTATCCACGCATTTTATTTTCTCCATTCTACTCCAAAATTGCATCTCTAATGCTTCAATTTTCTCCTTTTCTTATCATTTTCAATGCCCAGCTTTAACAGCCGTACAGAAAAGCACTCCACATGAAGCATTTAATCAACCAATTTCTTTACCTCTAATTTCAGTTTGGTGCATATCAAGCATAACTTTTGCTTCCAATCTCGCCTTGCCACTACAATGGAAATGATGCCCTTACACACAGCTGGTTTGGTTCATACTTACCAAATAGAATGCAAGATGTTGTGCAGAATAATTCAAACAATGTTGGAAGGATAGAAAATTTTAGTGATTGGGGGAAAGCACAAAGGGAATCTCACAGTGTTCAATTTTGGATACAGTCCTACTTCTTATATATGTGAATGACCTTCCACTCAACATTCAACAAACAGAAATGATACTATTTGCTGACGATACTAGTGTTACGATAAGTGTCATTTGAGAGAAAGTGCAAGGAATTATCAAGTGTTTGTCAGAAAATGTACTCTCCAGAAAGTTTGGAAAAAAAAAGAAAAAGAAATACACATTGCATTAAGTTCTGCACAGCGAATAACATTATATCAAAAACTGTAGAACATGGACAGGAGTCAGTAAATAGCGTAGAATTCTCCAAGTTTTTTGGTCTATATATTGGTGAAACCTTGAACTGGAACAAGCATATTACTGAGCTTCGTATGATTGCTAATCTTGGAAATAAATGAATTAAGCTCCTCACATTTTTTGCATTTTTCCACTCAGTGACGCCTTATGAAACAATTTTCTGCACCAGCCCATCACTTAGAGATAAAGTACTGATTTTACAACAGCAAACGGTAAGTATAATATGCGGTGTTATTCTACCTAAATTATTTAGGTACCTCTTCAAGAAGGAAGGCATTTTAACTGTGCAATCACAGTACATATATTCGCTAAAATATATTCGCAATTCGTCACAAATAATCCATCACAATTTGAGAAGAAGAGTGACGTCGATACCTACAGCACTAGGGGGTAAAATTACTGTTATTATACATTTTTAAAGCCGTCAGTGCTTCAGAACGGAGTTCAAGATGCAGCAATAAAAATTTTTTATCACGAGGCCAGTATCATAAAATGTCTTCCTGGAAGCAATGCAAGTTTTAAATCTAAAATAATTTCTGCTGGTCAACCCCTTCTATTCAACAGACTAATTTATACCAAAAAACTGGTAACCAGGTAAATAAAGTAAAGGGTGTTTTATGTGTAAGTGAATAAGTCGTACTGAAAAAATAATGTGTTCGTTAATGTTAACACCAATCATGTATATATTGCCCGTAAAGTGACTCGTTCTACATCATTTCAATAAGATATTCGTTCAAATGATGTATGGAAGATGTAACTAACTAAACCTTGAAATTGTTTATTCTTCACTCATCCAGTTACCAGTTAGCATGCTCCTGTAATATCTGTACCGTAAAAACAGTTTAATTTGACTTTCTGTTGCTTTCAGTTTTATGCCTTCTTCCTCATGTACTGTCTTCTACATTAATTACACATGTTCCCACATTGTGGTAACTTAATATTCGAAAGAATGAGAGTAGTTGGAAAACGAATAAATTAACGCAACTACTGGATAAAAAAAATCTCCAGCAGGTAATGTAATAATCCTGTACTGTATTACCTAACTAGGGTAGATTTGTTAAGGGTAGATATAAAGATCGATAAGCATTTCTCGCTCAATAAGCCATGAAATATTACAGGAAAATGTAAAAATCGTGCGTTTAGAGAGTATTATCAGATGACATCACTTCGGCGTGTCATCATGTTCCGACATAAGTAATTCCAACACCAGGAAAATGTCAGTATTTCAATTACATACGTGATGATGTTTCCCTAAGCTTTATCAGCGTCCGGGTGTTTCCCGATTCCCACCGAAATTGTAGGTCATAATGCCGCTGATATCGCTGCAACAGTAAGTCTTGGGTTGGACGCTTTTTTGCGGTGCAATATAGATTACGAGCAACAGTCAATAAATAACTGATGTGTGATGACTTACGTATATGGTAGGTTGATAGTAGCGTTTCAGCGCTGCATGTAGAACATGCAGTGTGGTTACCAGAGCGGTCATACTGCTGTGGCGAAACTTATCTCTTATTTTTTAGTAAAAATCTAAACACCTAGATGATAAATTAGCATTTCTGCTCGCTAATCAGCCACAGCTTGAGCAGTAACCTACGCTGTAGTATGTAATTTCAGTAACAAAATTTAAAGAAAAGTTTTATAGACTTTGCCAAAAGCGTATTGTAGCAAACCGAATTCTTCATTTTTCTCTTCTGTAGATTATTCTTTTTTATGTTACTAATCAAACATTTTAGACGCAAATTACGTAGCACGGAAAAAAATCACATTGAGTACACAGTGACCTAAGGTTTAAAATTTTTAAAATTCAAAACAGTCTTTTAAAGCAAATTTTTTGCTTTACTTTATGACCGGCTTAGGTTTGTGAGAGTATCATCAGATGCGTCTGTCTTCCTAAACTAGAAAACAAAACATAAAATAACTTTCAGCCAAGGTCTGCAGCGTCAAAAGACTTAAAAACGTCACGAAACTAAGAGATAGACAGGTGATCCATAGTGTCTGGTCAACGTCAGTAGACCTGTCATTGTGAAATTATGAACGCCATCTTTGTCCAGGCGAATACTCTATGAGTAAAGAATGGTGAAAACAGAAATTACGAATGGGGAAAGAAGTGCAAAAGCAGCCGATTAATCTGCAGCTCTCTGGATGGATAAGTACCTTTTCATTATCGTACTCGACTGAAGGAAACATAAAATAGCTTCTTCTCACTGAATTACATTCTACTGAAGCACCACATCTCAGAAGCTTCTATTCTCTTCTTGTCTGAGGACCTATTTATCATTCATGTTTCAATTCCCTACAGGCCTACACCCCAGGCAAATACTTTCAGAAAATAGTCCCTGACATTGAAATTTGCGTTACAGGGTAACGTATTTACAATTTTAAGAAAGGTTTTTAACTGATATTGGCAGTTTGCAATTTATATCCTCTCTACTTCAGCCATCATTAGTCATTTTGCTGTCCAAAGAGCAAACCCCATCTCCTATTTTTAGTGTCTCATTTCTTAATCTAATTTCTATTTCTCTCAGCATTACTTGATTTCTGCGTTTCATTTCCCTTGTCTTACTTTAGTGATATTCACAACGTCTACGCAATACGCTATCCATTCCATTCAACTTATATTTCAAATCCTTTGCCAACTCCGAGAATTGAAAGGTGCCCTCTCGGTAGAGAAAATTCAGCAGTCGACCAAGCCCCAGCGAAATTACATTACGAAATGCGAATGATTCAAAGTCGCGTCAAGAAGGCACATTCCAATGGCGATGGGATTTTCTTAGTGTCTATAATAGGCCTTAACACCACCTGAAATCAACTCGTCGTACTCTGAAAATAATAAAACGTACCATTAATAGTGCCCATCGGTGAAAGAAACATATGATAAAGTTTCACGCCCACATCTTTTGGCTGTTTGCCGTCATTGTTTAGTGACACTCGACCATGAAAGTTTAACAAACTTCCTATACCGAAACAGTGTAGGAATTAAGGTAGCCAGAATTCCAGAGATTAATTAACAAAATAGCACACATAAAGCTCGAATAGTTTGGTGAATGAACAGTTCCTCTCCAACCTTTTGAAAAGGGTCTCTGTGAAGATAAATAATAAATCTACTGCAGGAAATATTATTTCATATAAGGTACAGGGTATGTCATCTGATCACAAATTATTTCGTAAGGGATAGTACAAGAAACTTACATATTTCCTCTGCAAGGGCCCGGAAAAGAAAGAGAAGTGAGTGGCGAAGAAATAATTAAAGGTAAATCATTAGCTTTAAAAAACAAGATAACGTGGAAGATGGGAAACTTCTCACGTTAGACGTATTACTAATATACATTCCTGATTTGTAAACATTGGACTACGGTATTTTTATTTTTTTGACTTTGAATATCGTGTTTTCAGAAAAAAGAAAATTTTGTCACATAATATCGTTTTGTGATAAAAAGTAAAGAATTACAGTATCATCGGTAAATCTCGAAGGTTTTATTTCTCCCCCGTGAATTTTAATTCCTTTCTAAATTTGTTTTTGGTTTCATTGACTGCTTGACCAACGTTCACATTGAATGACATCGGGGAGAGGCTAAACCCCTGTCTCACTCCATTCTCGACCAGTGCCGCCTTTTCACGTCTTCGAACTCTTTATACCTGCAGTTTTGTTTCTGGACAAGTTGTAGATAGAGTCTGACTCGCTGAAAACGTTAGAATTATTAGTATTACACTTCGGACGAGAGAAGTCAAATAATCAATTACATTAACAGTAAAATAAGGAAAGTTTACGATAAGCGCATGTCAGCAGGCTTCACTTTCGACAGTTAATGATAAGATCGTAAAAAAGCTAAGGTTTGTGCAGCCAGAAATGGAGAGATGCATGTCAGTTATTATTGGGATATACAAGGAAGCAAGCGAATGAACAGGGAACGGATCGGTGAGGAAAACGTAATTGTGAGTGTAATGAAAGTGATACGGAAGTGGATGGATGTCATGATATGGGGGCCTCTAAGGCACTTCTACTAAATGAGACTACAGTGTATAATGCAATCACAACGTAAATCTTGTCTAATACTTTACATGTTGCGTAAAATGTGCTTCTTGTAGAGAAAGTCACAAATGTCGTACGCCGTCGATGATTCAATTAGCAGATTAGACGTCGTACGAACTGCTGTATCTGACGTAGCACCTGTATTGCCTTCTGTACCTCTGATGTTCTTACCTATTCGTAATTATGGAGGTTCGTTCATCCGAGCGTACATAAGGTAGTACTGCATTAAGCTTTGCTTCAACATGAGAGACGTTTGTAATAGGATACGAACGCAGTAGTATGTACTAACAAAGCAAACAGGTATAAGTTAACCTACTTCCTGCCAAATACTGGCAACGAACTACTTTTCACTAGCTTATAGTGATTACTTTACGCAGTAATGAAACGTGTTTATTACACTATGTAGAGCATCAATCAGGTGGCCCTAAAACTAAGGTTGTGTTCAACAGCACTTTTAAAATCGTTATCGAATATTTATTCTCTCTGTAACGTCAGTTTTATTCACTGCCTAATGATGAAGCTCTGCATTGGGCTGATCACGGTTTGCATATAGGGACCGCGACACTGGGATTGCTTAGATAAGGTACTTAAAGCCAAACTTTTAAGGGCGCATAAATCTGAAAAGCAGATTACTTAAGTTTTACACTAACTTTCACTGTTGATCAATAGAAACAAAATGATTCAAATGGCTCTAAGCACTATTGGACTTAACATCTGAGGTCATTAGTCCCCTACACTTAGAACTACTTAAACCTAACTAACCTAAGGACATCACACACATCCATGCCCGAGGCAGGATTTGAACCTGCAACCGTAGCAGCAACGCGGTTCCGGACTGAAGCGCCTAGAACCGCTCGACCACAGCGGCCGGCTGATCAATAGATACCCTCAAACTTTTATGTGCATAGTGTTTCACAATCCATGTTACACACGCATGTAGAGGTTGTAGAGGGGACTTAGTAGATGAAGCTTTACGTAGTAAACCATACCCTGAAACGTCACCCAACGACGCTAGAGAGCGTCAAAGTTATAGGCACCGGTGCCTGTAAATATATATCTGCACAGGGTTACAAACTTTATTATATTTTATTTTCTACATATATAATTAAGCCTATGTGGAACCCTCAAAGCGTGACTTCGACTCTCACTTGCCTGGTATTTTCCGTAACGCTTTGTTTTGTTTCAGGTGCTCGGTCATGAGCAAGAACTGACTACACCTCAGGAGAAAGCCAAATGCGTCGCGCAGTAACCGGACACGAAATCACCCACTGCTGCCCAAAGAAATTTCCTACATAAATTTGAAAGGGAGCCACACGACGTTAAGACGATTAGGCCTCGATATGACAGTGTAAAACATCAGGTTCGACAGAAAACGCACATCTAATGAAATGGTTGAGGAGATCGGCGAAACCTCCCAAAGAAGCCCAGCAACGTCAATTCAGGAGCATCACGAGTTCTAATATCCCTCGCACAACAGTTCTCACGGTGCTGCATGCACAGTTTCACATGCAAACATACAAAGTTAAAATTGTACATACATTGAAGCGGAACAAACTGCAGCTTCGCCACGAATTTGCTACTGATTTGTTGGACTGGATCGGCCAAAACCGTAGCTATCTAGAAAACGTCGTCTTCTCTGACGAAGTGCGAAGGTTAATCGGCACGTTATTCGCATCTCCGGCTCCTAAAACCGCGGCTGTTTTCGGGTACATGTCAGAGACAGTGAAGAGATGAGTGTGGGGTGTGTGCTGAAGAAATACAGCACTGCTGGACCATTTTTGTTCATCAAGCAAACAGGAACAGTAATCGTTTATCTGGACAAGCTCTAGCAATTTGCTGTCCCTCAGTTTCTTCCCCTTCAGCCGAACGTCATCTTTCGGTAGGATACTGCACCGCCGAAACGGGATTTATATGGACGTGACTTCCAGAACCGAACATTTCCGCTCAGATGGATGTAAGGAGTTGTGGCGTGGTAGATTGGTGTTGCACAATTTTGGACAAGACTACAAAAAAATCAGTTACATATTATTAGCGTAACATGAGGTTCTATTTAATCGCTGCTTCTCCCGGCTAATAATCTTTATTTTGTTAAAGAAATCTCGACCTGGGATCGTGTAGCAATGTTGTCAGTCAAGCAGTGTAGATGGCACTAAGTTCGTGCACAAAAGTGATCTTACAGGACCAGCAAACAAGCTACATGCACATTAAATAATCTCAACAATACCAGAGTAAGGATTTTTAGCAATCTTTGGTGCTGTTTGCGTGCTTTCAAACAATAAGAAAATGAATGATGGTGTGGCCTCTAACTACGTACCCTCCAACTCAATGTTGAAATACTAAAAGTTTTGGCTGGTTTCGTTGTCCAGGGGCTGCGACACCTAGCTGCCGCATTACAGGCCAAATACTGCTGAGTCTACAGCGTAAGGTAAGAACACACACATGAATCGAATGGTCGAAGGTTTCTATCACTTGGCAATTGCGAATTATGAATGTAACATATAAATTTACAAATGAAATATTGCAGTTAAATAAAATCTGCAGGTACTATCTTAACGACTTTAAATGATGAGTAAGATAGTAGAAGTACTTTTGAGAATGTGGTACATTTCTGCAAAACACTTATAAGTGTCGATGGCCCAGCAATTGAATAAAATATAAGTTGAATAACAGGGAAACAGTAGACTGCTACTGCTCGTAATTAGTTATGAACGACAACATATCTCGCGAGATATTCACTTCTAAACGCACACTACTTCTTCACTGTAGAAGCCACGGAAATATCACAAGTGCACGAGCCGGCAGTCCAAAGTGTTTCTATCTGCCGCTCCACTCTCTCCAAGTCTCTCTCGCGACCGTACGTCTGCCACGCCGTCGCGCCCAGCACTTTTCGTGTCCTCTGCCGTATGTGACGTCCGTTTGTGACGTCGGTGGGGATTCGTTATTCGTTATATACAAAGGGAAATTACACACACACACACACACACACACACACACACACACACGCGCGCACACACACACATTATATATATGGAGAGCTGCATGATTCTTTCTCTCAGGAATATTGCCTTTTCTTATCACTTTTACTTACGTGCATAAGTAAATATGAAACTGGTTCTTGAAGGGCCTCAGTTATTCATGTACCAACTGTAGATTTTGAACGCGATGACTAAAATATAGTAGCCGTTAACTGAATTGAATGTAATTTTGTTAATTTCTATTTATTGATTGCAAAGCAAGACTTGAGAGAATTTCTATTGTTGCCGTGGAGCGGCCAAGATAAAACTTACTGAACTCATGGAATCTGTGTAGTTTAAAAACATGAACTTTGACGTAAATTAATTATCTGTTGCAATTTTAAAAGGTTCGTACAACGAAATCTCTCGCATTTACATTTACTGTTAACACTTTGATAAATAAATTAATAGTTCGGCGCGTAATGGCCGCCGAGAGGCTGCATCGGAAGATGAGCTGCTTGCAACGCAAATTACTGAAAAATGCTTATTAAAAATAATTAGCCACTGCGAACATTAGAGGTGACAACTATTACAAAGAAATTCATTTTCTAATAATAATAACAATTTTATTTAAGCAGAAATACGAATAACTTACATAAAATGTGCGCTGCCGCTCAATGGCTGCCTTCCGTATAGCGAAACAAAACAGTGTGTGTCTCATAAAATGCGTCCTTCTTCCTCGGCCGTACAATCGCGTCTCTTTCGATCCATTTTCATTTTCATAGACATTAAATTATCTCTGCATATCAGATGTTCCAAGAACATTAACTATATCTTTTACCCTAATTATATTCATAAAATACGTAAACTACGATTTACAAGCGCTAAAAATGTCAATATTAATGTGATGTACCGTCACACGCACTGTTCGGAACTCCCCCGTGCCCTCTCCGGAAGCGATGCTCCTTCCCAGCCTACATCCGTCTCTCTTAGTAACGAGCGCTGTGATTGGCTAGAGCGCTCCCTCCATGTGTCCAAGCGAACGTACACTCACAAACATAATGAAACATATTCAAAATACTGAAGTTATATTTAAATAACTTTAAATTAAATAAATATTCCTACGGCTGGACCAAAAACATGCTCTAACATACGTTATTACATACATAAACAAATTAAATAAACATATATCAAAGGAATGGAACACAGTAAATATTTAATCTATTTCTTCATGACTAGTATATATCGGATATAAACAAAGACATAGATGAATAAATATATTTACAAGCATGCTGCTACCGCTTTTTTCCTGTAACTGTGGAGTACTTATGGCCTGACACGGTCGACAGTAATCGGCCACTTTGACCTCCAATAACTCAAGTACTATTTAAGCTACTTGCCTGTAAGTCATACCAACTTGTTGTTGTGGTCTTCACTCCTGATACTGGTTTGATGCAGCTCTCCATGCTACTCTATCCTGTGCAAGCTTCTTCATCTCCCAGTACTTATTGCAACCTACATCCTCCTGGATTTCTTTAGCGTATTCATCTCTTCGTCTCCCTTTACGATTTTTACCCTCCACGCTGCCCTCCAATGCTAAATTTGTGATCCCTTGATGCCTCAGAACATGTCCTACCAACCGGTCCCTTCTTCTTGTCAAGTTGTGCCACAAACTCCTCTTCTCCCCAATTCTATTCAATACCTCCTCATTAGTTATGTGGTCTGCCCACCTAATCTTCAGCATTCTTCTGTAGCACCACATTTCGAAAGCTTCTATTCTCTTCTTGTCTAAACTATTTATCGTCCATGTTTCACTTCCATACATGGCTACACTAAATACAAGTACTTTCAGAAACGACTTCCTGACACCTAAATCTATACACTGGTTTACACTAATAGCTTCCTACAGACGTAGTGATTGACAAAATCGGATGAAGCGTTTATATTTTGTAAATTCGTTGGTCTGTGTTACTTGTATAATTTACCGCCAGATACTAAACTTTAAACTAATAAATGAACGGAAAATCTGATTACACCGTCAGAATCGTCGTGCAAATAATAGTAATGTACATGTTAATTTTTGAGGTATCATGATTCATCTGGCTACTATTAATTTCTGTACGAACTGTGAAATGTTTGCCATTAAGGTTTCAAAAAGTCCGCCATCTTTGGCCCTCCCGGCGCACAGCGTCACCGAGGAATTCCCAGCCACGTGCTCGATGGACCACGTGCTCTGGCCGGTGTGAGGCACCACGCGGTTGCTAGCGATCTAGGCCCTGCAGAGCGGCCAGAGGGGTGGGCGCCCACTCTGAACTCAGAATACTTCCAGGGCCCCACGACCCCCCGTTACCTCACACGTTGCATAACAGTCTCATTACTAGTTGCAGATCGTCTGTCCAGTTTACCGCTACTCTTAATCGAGGTGGCAACACTTTTCTTTAAGCAGAATGAACAATTTTGACACACAATACCACGTGCGCACAACACGAATGTATTATTTCCTCATAAAAACATTTCATGAAAGTTGTTGCGAAATAACCTGGCTTCATACATAAGCAGAGAACAATTTTTATCACTATAGTTACAGATTATTCACAATCTAAGTGGAATTTATTACCTCTGAGTGGATTCTGGGCCACCAATACAGAATTATTATCGCAATAACGTCGATCAATGATGTCTGTTTAAAAATTCAGTTTAAAACTGCCACTGAAATATTCCACTAAGATGGTGGCTAACATAAGACAGTCACTTATAGAATCTATCCTCAGGCAGTTTAACTACTAACATATTATATATATATATATATATATATATATATATATATATATATATATATATATATATATATATATATATATACAGGGTGAGTCACCTGACGTTACCGCTGGATATATTTCGTAAACCACATCAAATACTGACGAACCGATTCCACAGACCGAACGTGAGGAGAGGGGCTAGTGTAATTGTTTAATACAAACCATACAAAAATGCACGGAAGTATGTTTTTTAACACAAACTTACGTTTTTTTTAAATGGAACCCCGTTAGTTTTTTTAGCACATCTGAACATATAAACAAATACGTAATCAGTGCCGTTTGTTGCATTGTAAAATGTTAATTACATCCGGAGATATTGTAACCTAAAGTTGACGCTCGAGTACCACTCCTCCGCTGTTCGATCGTGTGTATCGGAGAGCACCGAATTACGTAGGGATCCAAAGGGAACGGTGATGGACCTTAGGTACAGAAGAGACTGGAACAGCACATTACATCCACATGGTAACACCTTTTTATTGGTCTTTTACACTGACGCACATGTACATTACCATGAGGGGTGAGGTACGCGTACACACGTGGTTTCCGTTTTCAATTGCGGAGTGGAATAGAGTGTGTTCCGACATGTCAGGCCAATAGATGTTCAATGTGGTGGCCATCATTTGCTCCACACAATTGCAATCTCTGGCGTAATGAATGTCGTACACGCCGCAGTACATCTGGTATAATGTCGCCGCAGGCTGCCACAATACGTTGTTTCATATCCTCTGGGGTTGTACGCACATCACGGTACACATTCTCCTTTAACGTACCCCACAGAAAGAAGTCCAGAGGTGTAAGATCAGATGTGCTAACAGGGTTCCATTTAAAAAAACGTATGTTTTTGTTAAAAAACATACTTCCGTGCATTTTTGTATGGTTTGTATTAAACAATTACACTAGCCCCTCTCCTCACGTTCGGTCAGTGGAATCGATTCGTCAGTATTTGATGTGGTTTACGAAATATATCCAGCGGTAATGTTAGGTGACTCACCCTGTATATACTGTCGCAATTGAGGCTGAGTAACACCGTGCTGTAGTGGTTGTGATACTGAACTGTTGCACGGAGTGTCGTGAGTTCAAAACTCACCTGAACTGTACGATTTTAATTTCTATATTTGGTTCGAGTACATTCTAGAAGTATCCATAAATGTGAAGAATCATTGTATCGGTATGTTCTGTAGCTGTATATACACTGTATGTGTTCTGGCGCTCTTGTATGTGCAAGTGCTGAATAAACCCTCGTGATGTCAAGTTAGTGTCCGTCATTCAGCTAATTACACCTTCTACGTGACATTATTAAATCTTTTCTGCACCTTTACTGTGTGCATTAACATTTAAAAGTAATTCTCAATGTTAATCACTTATTATTCAGCATTTACCTATAAACCGCACCGTAGATCAATAGTGCTAATGGCTGCCCTCAATTGTAGCTGATAAGAAAACGTAACATTCATTTAGGACGAGAGTCATGTTGAAACAAAAGTTCAAACGAAAGGGTTGATTTCAGTGACAAAGAAACTCTATTTTTGAAATATTACTTAACAACATAATACAGTTTTTTACAGACCTCTGTGATACGAGTCATCAATCACATCCGATCAGTACAACAGTTCGAACAAGAAGAAGGATTATTCTAGAAGAATCATAGATAACGAAAGGTGTAGATTATCATTATCTTTTTCTATAGGTATTATGTGACATACAGGTTTTTACATAATATTTAATTGTGTCATTGACAATAATTATTTATTATTTTAGTAACGCTGAAGTCCTTTGTTTAACATCACGAGAATGTTCATTCAGATTCCACACACGATGATGTAGTAAATGTATGTAGTAAAATGAATGCGTGGATATTACAGAGTGTTCCGATGAAAAGGTACGAAACGTCGCAACACCAGAAACCCATTGACGCTTGCATATGCTGCTTTGGGGTAATGTAGTGAGACGTCGAGGGACGCAAATGTGGTGCCTTTACCTCCCCCTAAAAAATTCAAAGCCGAGCCCTCACCACGCAAGGTGATGCTCACCATCTGTTTCGACGTCCGAGGTTCGATAGTCATCGAATTCCGTGATCACGGGAAAACCTGCTGTTCGTGGAGAGAGTGATTCTGCTTCACGATAATACGCGTCCACATGGCTCCAAGGTCACACAAATTTGACCAGTTAATGTGGGAGAGGCGACCAAACACCGAGGTCATCGGTTCCATCGGGTTATGGAAGGATGGGGGAAGGAAGTCGGCTGTGCACTTTCAAAGGAACTACCTCGGCATTTTCATGAAGAGACTTAGGGAAATCACGGAAGACTTAAATCAGGATGACTGGACGCGGCCTTGAACCGTCGTCCTCCCGAATGCGAGTCCGGTGAGCTAGCCACTGCACCACCTTGCTAGGTGTCACACAAAGTGTAATGTACAAGTTAAAGTAGGAGCAGCCCTAAAGCCCGGACATGTCGCCCTACGACTTTCATGTCTTTAATGAAATGATAATTAAATCAATACTCTAAGCTGTCGACAGGCGTTAATATACATCAGCAGGGACACTTGCAAATGTGTGTCCCGTCTGGGAGTCGAACCCGGGATCTCCTGCTTACAGGGCAGACGCTCTCTCCATCTGAGCCACCGAGGGCACAGACGATAGTGCGACTGCAGGGACTTATCGCCGGCACGTTCCCCGTGAGACCCACATTCCCAACTTAATGTCCACACACCACATTCGTAGTGCCCCTGCCCGCTACACTCATTACTCGCGGCAGACAATCATACCGGGTCCCGAAAGAGTTCGGGCAATGCGTGTGGATCCGCACACAAGAAGAAGGTCAATGGCCGGTTAGCCTTAACTATATGAAAATGATATCTGTGCTTTCGGACATGTCCTAAAGAACAGATACCATCTTCATATATTTCGTGTGTCTGGTCGGCGTAAAAGCATTTCAAAGGAAAGCGCTTCAGGCCGGACGTCTAACTGAAGGAATTTTGGGAAAAGGGAATACTTCGGCTCCTGAAATAGCGGGATGGCTGTGCTCAGGGGTCTGGTGATTTCTTTCGAAAAAAAAAAAAGAAAGACTTCAGTTACACCCACAGTGCTGCTTCGTACCTCTCCTTTTGAACACCCATCATAGAACGTGATGGACTAACCAACTGACCCCTGCGATCTCTGAACGTACTCGCTGTGATTTCTTCCTGTGGGTTATGTAACGACGCATTGTGACGCATCGCATTTACGGGATCTTGACGACCTCTGTGGATACAATATCGTCCTGTACTCCAGGCATGCACGTGCGCACATAATGTGTTTAGACATTTTTCTGGTTACGGAAGGACTCCATGGAGATGTGCACTAATTTTTTGCACAAAACTTTTGAGTTACCATGTATGATGCGCAAATGGCAAGTATCTGCGTCTCACAGTTTCCTTTTCATATTTCGTTTGGAAATAAGGAAGGTTTTATGTGGCCATGTCGTAATTGAGGGAAACGGCAGCTCAAATATGTTACTTTAAACAGACACTCTCGGATTTTTGCCATCGCTCCCTATTACTCAGCGAGCAAACGTCACCAGACTCATAAATTAAGTTTCATGAATTAATGAACTCCCTAGTGTGGCAACATACAGTGAACGAGTACTTAGTAGACATTATTACTACGTAGTTACCGGTTTTGCGCACAATACCCTCACGCCGTGTACTGGGCTAGGCCTTGTTTGCGGGGATGATTTACGGGCAGTGGAACGCGCTGGTGGTAACTCATGCCTCGCTGTCCAAACACGGGGAGTCAGCACTCGGAAGTGTTGGCTCACGTTTGTTTATGTTGTGTTGCCAAAGGAAGCGAGCCGCACCGCCGGTGAACATTGTGTAGGTCAGTCTGAAGGGCAATGTACAACTCCCCACGCGCACCCATTCGCAATGAGAACAGAGGAAACACTGCACGTCTAGAAGAAAACGCAAAATCTAGAGAGCCATGGAAGGTACAAGTCGTTTCTTGCAAGGATGAAAACAACAACCATCCACTGTTAATAACGCGGTTTATTTACAAAAATATAAGCGTTACCGGTTTTGAACAGACAGGTTCACCTTCAGGCAACTGCTCATGTTTAAATTATATTTGTTGTTGTTTACGTTAGATATCGGTTGTTTTTTCTCCTTGTGGCGAAAGTTCCTTAGGGTAAAAAAAAAAAAAGCCCAGATGCGAGTAGGACTCGCTCACTGAGGGCTCTGTACAAATTACGTATATAGGCAATTAATCCATTCCAAGAATCGAAACTATCGGCAATTTCTGTCTGTTATAGAACCTGTTATTGGCTATATATCAGTCCCACGGATTCCAAGATTTTCGAGAATTTTTTTATTTCAATAATATAAATGTGATACTAAGTCATTCAGGCAGCAAACTGGCTACCATTATGATAAGAATCAGTAGTTTTTCGATGAGGCTGACTGAGCTGCTACGGCAAAAGTCAAACAAGGCAAGGAATGGCTTTATCGCTCATATGACGCTTTTCGAAATTTATCCATCATCAGATATCCATTGGCGATTACTGCACGTACGTATAGAGTTTCAAGCTCTATGTGAAACAGTCGTATTCACGTTAGAGGGACCTATAACACACGAAATACACAGGATGACAGTTATTGAACTACACTACTGGCCATTAAAATTGCTACACCGCGAAGATGACGTGCTACAGGCGCGAAATTTAACCGACAGGAAGAAGTTGCTGTGATATGCAAATGTTTAGCTTTTCAGAGCATTCACACGAGGTTGGCGCCAGTGGCGACACCTACAACAGTGCTGAGATGAGGAAAGTTTCCAACCGATTTCTCATACACAAGCAGGAGTTAACCGGCATTGCCTGGTGAAACGTTGTTGTGATGCCTCGTATAAGGAGGAGAAACGCGTACCATCACGAGAGTGCAGAGATTTTCTTTAGAATAGAAGCTTCAGAATAGAAGCTGTCTTTACAGTGGGGTGTTAAGGACTGGTCATCTTAAATTTTTGGCAGACTTGTAAGATTTGAAGGTCAGTGCCAGGACAGGAGTTTCGTAAAGCAGTAAGACATATAAAAAAAAATTAAATGTCCTATTAAAATTAGATGATTTCTGGGCACTAACAAGTATAAAGCAAGTATAATTTAGCAACAAAATCACTGAAAGATTGGTTCAGATCTCGGCTTCCTGTTTTTTAAATATCATATTTATTGAAAAAAGAAAATGGAAATTAACAAATATTGAATCATACAAGGTTTAAAACTTTGCTTCTGCCTTTTTCCCCCCAAATATTTGACGCTTTAATGAAACAAATTGGTTACACATGACCTAACAGGTGATAGACAGAGGGAGCAATGTCTGGAGAATACGGCGGGTGGGTAGGACTTCCCATTTTAACATTTCAAAGTTTGTGACCTCCTTTGAAACGAGGGGTCAAGCGTTGTCGTGCTGCAAAATCACTTCATCGTGCCTCTCCATGTATTGCGGCAGCTTCTTTTAATGCTCTGCTCAGACACATTAATTGCATTCGATAACGAGCACCTGTGATTGTTTCACTTGGTTTTAACACCTCATACTACACGACGCCGACCTGGTCCCAACAAATGCAGAGTGTGATTTTGGAGTTGCGAACATTCGGTTTGGCCATCGACATGGAAGCCGGGATATTCCTATGATTTTTTGCATTTAGGGTTATCATAATGAACCCATTTTTTGTAGCCGGTCACAATGCGATGCAGAAATCCGTTCCGTTTTTGTCTCTGAAGCGACTGCTCACAAACACACAAATGCCGTTCAACGTCTTTTGGTTTCAGCTCACACAGAACCCAAGTTCCTTCTTTCTGAATCATGCCCATAGCCTTGAGACGTTTTGAAATGGCTTTCTGTGTCACCCCCCACTAATCGTGCCAATTCTTCTTGAGTCTGACGCTAGTCTTCACTCGGCAATGTCTCCAATTCTACATCTTCGAAAACATTCTCTCTCCCACCCCTATGTCGGTCTACGTCGATAAAATCACCGTTCTTGAAGTGTTGAAAGCACTCAGGCCACGTTCTTTCACTAATAGCGTCCTTACCATATGTACTTGAGAGCATTCGATGAGGCTCAGCTTCTGTTTTCTTGATATTGAAGCAAAATCGTAACACCACCTGCAAATGACGAGAATTAGGCTCATAAACTGACATTTTCAATCAAGAACAACTTTACGATGCAGACACAAATCGATTAATGTTTGAATGAGGTTATGTTGACTGAGGTCCAAGCTAACTGCCTGACGTCTGCAATCTGTTTCTTTCGACCGCTATTTACCATTGTCGCCACCTAATGGCAAACTTTTTATATTTAATTAGTGTTAGTGTGAAAATTAATAAAAATTGAGACACATGCAAAATACATTTTTGTTAAATGATAAAAAAATTATATACCCCATGGCCATAAACCGCCAAGATACAGGGTGAACTCCAGAAGTAGTTTCTTTACTTAAACGTCCACACTATATATATGTCTCCATGCATTGGCAGAGAACAACTGTGGGCAGGTAGATGTGACACACTTCAAAGGTGGGTAATCTTTCTGCGTTTCTACCGTCTGGAAGTACTTTAGATTGATCAGCCAAGATTACTAAAGAGGCTAAGATTGGGTGTTTGTAAATCCAGGGACAATCTTGTCAAATGTAAATTTTCCTGTGGAATGGCACTGTAAAATGTGGAGGACAACAAACAGTGGATCAGCTGTGCCACTGCTTATGCTGCCCTGAGTCGTGCAGTCATGTAGTGATGGATAGCTGATGAAGACTGAAGGAATTGGAGTTGCTGTGGCCCAGTTGTGGGCCAAGATCATGTAGTTGATTATGTAAACCATGTAAATTGTGGTTTTAGTGGTATCACATAATATGGTAGAATTTTGTATGGCTTCTGGCTTGAGTAAATAAATAAACCTCTAGATTCAAATAATGTTTTGTTTTTTTTCCAACTGATGTTTCACATTTGTGTAAAAAAATTTAATTTGTTAGTACTTGGATTTTCATGCAGATCCACCACCGTGGATTACGTTTAGTGTCTGGAGCTTTTTACACCAGCCCTGTGGAAAGCCTTTATGATGAGACTGCTGAACCTCCGCTGTCCAATCGGCGAGCAGTCCTTCTGAGTCGTTATGCTAGCCATCTGTCTTCCATGCCTGCTAATCCGGCCCATGACATTTTTTTTCGACGCCTCCTTGGATGTAGGGCACGCAAGTCGCCCATCCTCCCTACTACCACCGGGAGTCCGCTTCCGTCAACTGCTCCATTCTCTTTCCTTCCGCTTTCCTAAAACCTTCATGACAACTTGGGGTACAGCACCGCCTTGGCTCCGTCCCCGGATCTGCCTGCTCCATGACCTTTGTCAATTTCCCAAGGCTGGTACCCCTTCACTTGTTTATCGTCGGGCATTTGCTGCTATATGTGCATAAATGACGGAAGCCACATTTATTTACACCGATGGCTCGAAAACATCGTTAGGTGTAGGGAGTGCCTATATTGTTGGCGACACCCAAAATCAATTTCGGCTTCCTGACCAGTGTTCGGTTTATACTGCGGAGCTTTACGCTGTTCTCCAGGCTGTCCAATACATCCGCCGCCATCAGCTGATACAGTATGTTATCTGTACAGATTCTCTCAGCTCTCTCCGCAGTCTCCAAGCTCTCTACCCTGTCCACCCTCTGGTCCACCGGATTCAGGACTGTCTGCGCTTGCTCCACCTGGGGGGCGTCTCGGTGGCGTTCCTCTGGCTCCCTGGCGCGTGCATGACATGCAACTGTCGTTAAAACATTTTTAAAAACCTGATGCTTTTGTTGCTGTGACATTAGAAGATGGAGAACCGATGTGTGTTACATTAAACGGTGTTGGCAATGAGGCAGCGTGGCAGTCACCTTCAGGTGCAAGGGTGCAGAGGACTTCCAAGAAGCCTATTTATATGCTGGTAAGGTGCCAGTATAAGGGGTGCTGTGAAGTCATTGGAGGGAAAGTTGACGTCCAGCCACCTTCCAGAGAAATGAACCACAGATCGCGTGCTACACAGTCTATGAGGCTTGTACTGATTGTCGTGGTTTTGATCTCCCATTCAAGCATTTTCGCCAGATGATTTCTTTTGTGAGAAACACATAAGCTTAACATACTGCCAAAATAAGGTGAACAGTCAGTCAAATTCTGTGTTTACTGCATGCTCATGTTGTTTAAAGCAGGTTGCTCTAAATGCCCAGCGGATCTGCTTCCTGTGATACCCATTCTAAACAAACTCGGAATGGAAAAGACCAAGCTCTGCTTATATGTAGTCTGGAAAGTTGACATCTTTTAGACAGTAAAATATGATGGTTGAAGATGTCCACTGAGTATTCCGATATACACTGAAATGAGCTTTGAAAAATAAATTAATAATTGGCCACCTTCTCATTCGAGGCAATCCTGGATTCTGCATCTCAAGCACTGGAGGATCAGAAATAGCAATGAAACTTCAGTCTTCCTGCTGTGCACTACTTCTAAGTGCTGAGGTTGACAGTCTCTTCACATTGTGCAGTACTTGTAGATTATTGTTAATGGTTTACCTGTAATATTTAGAACATCTCCTTATAAACTTTTGAAAGAATGAGACTTTCCTGTCATGACCATTTTTTGTGTAAAGATAAATACCAGAAATTTGGTTGCATTTTGAGAAACTGATGGTGATTGTGAATAGTGTCTGTGTCAAATTAATGGTACTGGGTAATAACTACAAACTGATGTTCTTTTGACCTTCCACAGTATTAGAATTCCTGTTCAATCGGTGGCAGACTTTGCACATAATATACATTCAGAAAAGTAACGCCAGTCAGCAAATACTCGAGGTCGGAGTTATTCCCGAGGTCGGAGTTATTCCCGAGGTCGGCGTTATTCCCGAGGTCGGCGTTATTCCCGAGGTCGGAGTTATTCCCGAGGTCGGAGTTATTCCAGAGGTCGGCGTTATTCCCGAGGTCGGCGTTATTCCCGACGTCGGCGTTATTCCCGAGGTCGGCGTTAGACATATCGGTTTAGTTAGATATACATCAAAATGCATTGAACTTTCGAGATATCAATTTATTTCGAGATATCGATATATTTCGAAATATCGACATATTACAAGGCGTCCACATATTTCGATATATCGTTATATTTCGAGATATAGATATATTTATAGATATAGATTTATTTCAGGATATCGATCTATTGCGGAATATCGACATATTCCGAGATATTGATTTATTTCGAGATACCGATATATTTCGTGACGTCGGATCAATTCGAGATATCGATACCACTAGATATATCGATACAATTTGAGATGTCCATATAATTCGATAAATCGATATATTTCGAGAAATCGATACACTTCGAGATATCGATTTATTTATAGGTAATGATTTGTTTTGAAGTATCGACATATTTCGATATACAGACTTGTTACGAGACATCGACATATTCGGACATATCGATTTATCTCCTGATATCGATTTATTTCGAGCAAGGGTTTATATCGAGATATCGATATATTCCGAGGTATCGATTTATCTCAGGATATCGGTTTCCTTCAAGGTTTCCATTTATTTCGAGATATCGTTTTATTTCGGGATATCGATTTATTGGGGGTAACGAAATTTTCGTGTTATCCATATATTTCGAGAAATCGATTTATTTAGAGATACCGATTTATTCCGATATATCGGCTTATATAGAGGTATCGGTTTATTTCGAAATATCGATATATTTCAAAATTTGGATATATTACGAGAGATCGATGTATTTCAGGATATATCATTATTTTGACATAACGACTTATCTCGAGCTTTCGATTTATTTCGAGATATCGATTTTTTACAGATGTCGATAAAATTGGAGATATCGATTTATCCCGCTTAACGGTATATTTCGATGTATCGATTTATTTCGGGGTTTCGACGTATTTCGAGATATCTATATCTTTCGAGTTGCCGATACGATTCCAGGTATCGATTTATTTCGAGGTAATGATATATTTCGGGAGGTCGACATATTTCGAGATATCGACTTATTTCGCGATATCAGTTTATTTCGAGACATCGAAATTCTTCGGGGTATCGATACATTTCGATATATCGGTTTATTTCGAGGTGTCGATATATCTCGTGATATCGATTTATTTCGAGATGCCAATTCATTTCGAGACATCTGGATTATTTCGATATATGGCTTTATTTCGACATTTCGATTTATTTCGAGATATTCATATATTTCGAGACGGCCACACCGGCCAGCTAGGGACTGCTGACCTCCGCAGTTTGGACCCATAGGAGCTTACCATAGACAGACGGTTGCCATGGGACACTCTTGAGTCGGAAACGCTTGCTCAGGTAGAAGGCCTACACTACGCTTGTCTGTCGGCTTTTAGAATACTGCTGCGCGGTGTGGGATTCTTACCAGATAGGATTGTCGGAGTTCAAAGAAGGGCAGCACGTTATATCGCGAATTATGTGAGAGAGTGTCACTGAAATGATACAGGATTTGGGATGGACATCATTAAAACAAAGGCGTTTCTCGTTGCGACGAAATTCCAGTCACCAACTTTCGGAGAATAATTTGTTGACATCGACCTACATAGGGAGAAACGATCACCTCGATAAAATAAGGGAAATCAGAGATCGTACAGAAAGATATAGGTGTTCGTTCTTTCCGCACGCTATACGAGATTGGAATGATAGAGAATTGTGAAGGTATATGAAGATAGTAACTGTTCTCGAAAGAACGGATACCATTTATGACTGTGCAGCATCTCTAGAATAAATTATAATTAATTGAAACTCTCAGCTGCCCACAGGTGTTGATGTACCTCGGGGTATACATTTTCAGCTGTCCCCATCGAGGTATATCCACACCTGTCGGCAGCTGAGGGTTTCAATTAATTTTCACGGTTATCAGTGGTATCTGTTCCTTCGAGAACAGTTACTATCGTCATATACATGGTTAAACGCTACCCAGTCATTGACCTTCGTCTGTGCGAATGCGCACAGGTTGCCCGAACTCTTACGGGAATCGTCACCTTAGTGTGCGCGAGTCAGGGAGCGATTTGTGCTTCTACCAGTGGGGGGGGGGGGGGGATGTCTTAGGGGGTTAGTAGAATTATGTATGTTATTAACTTGGACCGTGGCGTTATGCATGGTTAAACAGCTATTTATAAATATATGTTAATGCCGAAACTCACTATTGATGCGTATGCACTATCAGAAAAGCCATCCCTTGTTATATCTTTAATAGTACATTATAGGTAAAGCTTATTTACAAAATCATCTACATACGGGTACAGATATACAAGGGGAATTCAAAAAGTAGAGGCACATTTGTGAAAAGTTGTACTTATCCTGACGATAGAAAACTGAAACATATTAATAGTAAGACTTATTAAAAACTTCGGCTCCACAAATTAAAATTATGTGTTAAGTTTTATTTCAGTGCGTGGGAAATAAACATCCCAGGTTGGGATGCATAAACTAAAACCAGAGGAGGGGATGGTCTGATGCAGAGGGGGGGAAATCCCCCCCATCCCCCCCTGCAAATCGCACACTGGCGCGAGTAATGAGTGGATGGCAAATACCTATTACGTACATTACGTCATGTCTCCCGTGGCCTAGGGGTAGCGTCTTTGATTCACAATCAAAACGTCTTCGGTCCCGGGTTCGATCCCCGCCATTGCCTAAATTTTGATAAATAATCAGCATTGGCGGCCGAAGACTTCCGGCATAAGAAGTCAGCCTCATTCTGCCAACGGCCTTGTCAAAGGGGGCGGAGGAGCGGATAGAGGTTCAGGGCACTCTCTTGTCCTAGGGGTGAGAAATTGCCCCTAAAGGCGGAAGAATCAGCAATGATCAACTACATGAGGATGCAGAAGGCAATGGAAACCACTGCATTAAAGACACGTAACGTGTATCCACAGGACATGTGGCCTGTAATTGAAGAAGTGTCATGATGATCTCTCCATTGGCAAAAGATTCCGGAATAGTACCCCATTCGGATCTCCGGGAGGGGACTGCCAAGGGGGAGGTTACCATGAGAAAAAGATTGAATAATCAACGAAAGGATAACGTTCTACGAGTCGGGGCGTGGAATGTCATAAGCTTGAACGTGGTAGGGAAACTAGAAAATCTGAAAAGGGAAATGCAAAGGCTCAATCTAGATATAGTAGGGGTCAGTGAAGTGAAGTGGAAGGAAGACAAGGATTTCTGGTCAGATGAGTATCGGGTAATATCAACAGCAGCAGAAAATGGTATAACAGGTGAATGATTCGTTATGAATAGGAAGGTAGGGCAGAGGGTGTGTTACTGTGAACAGTTTAGTGACCGGGTTGTTCTAATCAGAATCGACAGCAGACCAACACCGACAACGATAGTTCAGGTATACATGCCGACGTCGCAAGCGGAAGATGAACAGATAGAGAAAGTGTATGAGGATATTGAAAGGGTAATGCAGTATGTAAAGGGGGACGAAAATCTAATAGTCATGGGCGACTGGAATACAGGAAAGTCAAAACAACCTTTGGTGACATTAAAAGCAACGGGAATTCCACTGTTAAATGCAAAGGAGAGAGCAGATAGGTGGAAAGAATACATAGAAAGCCTCTATGAGGGTGAAGATTTGCCTGATGTGATAGAAGAAGAAACAGTCGACTTAGAAGAGAGGGAGGATCCAGTATTAGAATCGGAATTTAAAAGAACTTTGGAGGACTTACGGTCAAATAAGGCAGAAGGGATATGGTTCAAATGGCTCTGAGCACTATGGGACTCAACATCTGTGGTCATCAGTCCCCCAGAACTTAGAACTACTTAAACCTAACTAACCTAAGGACATCACACACATCCATGCCCGAGGCAGGATTCGAACCTGCGACCGTAGCAGTCGCGCCTTAACCGCGAGACCACCGCGGCCGGCGCAGAAGGGATAGATAACATTCCATCAGAATTTCTAAAATCATTGGGGGAAGTGGCAACAAAACGACTATTCACGTTGGTGTGTAGAATATATGAGTCTGGTGACATACCATCTGACTTTCGGAAAAGTATCATACACACAATTCCGAAGACGGCAAGAGCTGACAAGTGCGAGAATTATCGTACAATCAGCTTAACAGCTCATGCATCGAAGCTGCTTACAAGAATAATATACAGAAGAATGGAAAAGAAAATTAAGAATGCGCTAGGTGACGATCAGTTTGGCTTCAGGAAAAGTAAAGGGACGAGAGAGGCAATTCTGACGTTACGGCTAATAATGGAAGCAAGGCTAAAGAAAAATCAAGACACTTTCATAGGATTTGTCGACCTGGAAAAAGCGTTCGACAATATAAAATGGTGCAAGATGTTCGAGATTCTGAATGGTTCAAATGGCTCTGAGCACTATGGGACTCAACTGCTGTGGTCATCAGTCCCCTAGAACTTAGAACTACTTAAACCTAACTAACCTAAGGACATCACACACATCCATGCCCGAGGCAGGATTCGAACCTGCGACCGTTGCAGTCGCACGGTTCCGGACTGCGCGCCTAGAACCGCGAGACCACCGCGGCCGGCCGAGATTCTGAAAAAAGTAGGGGTAAGCTGTAGGGAGAGACGGGTCATATACAATATGTACAACAACCAAGAGGGAATAATAAGAGTGGACGATCAAGAACGAAGTGCTCGTATTAAGAAGGGTGTAAGACGAGGCTGTAGCCTTTCGCCCCTACTCTTCAATCTGTACATCGAGGAAGCAATGATGAAAATAAAAGAAAGGTTCAGGAGTGGAATTAAAATACGAGGTGAAAGGATATCAATGATACGATTCGCTGATGACATTGCTATCCTGAGTGAAAGTGAAGAAGAATTAAATGATCTGCTGAACGGAATGAACAGTCTAATGAGTACACAGTATGGTTTGGGAGTAAATCGGAGAAAGACGTAGGTAATGAGAAGTAGTAGAAATGAGAACAGCGAGAAACTTAACATCAGGATTGATGGTCACGAAGTCAATGAGGTTAAGGAATTCTGCTACCTAGGCAGTAAAATAACCAATGACGAACGGAGCAAGGAGGACATCAAAAGCAGACTCGCTATGGCAAAAAAGGCATTTCTGGCCAAGAGAAGTCTACTAATATCAAATACCGGCCTTAATTTGAGGAAGAAATTTCTGAGGATGTACGTCTGGAGTACAGCATTGTACGGTAGTGAAACATGGACTGTGGGAAAACCGGAACAGAAGAGAATCGAAGCATTTGAGATGTGGTGCTGTAGACGAATGTTGAAAATTAGGTGGACTGATAAGGTGAGGAATGAGGAGGTTCTATGCAGAATCGGAGAGGAAAGGAATATGTGGAAAACACTGATAAGGAGAAGGGACAGGGTGATAGGACATCTGCTAAGACATGAGGGAATGACTTCCATGGTACTAGAGGGAGCTGTAGAGGGCAAAAACTGTAGAGGAAGACAGAGATTGGAATACGTCAAGCTAATAATTGAGGACGTAGGTTGCAAGTGCTACTCTGAGATGAAGAGGTTAGCACAGGAAAGGAATTCGTGGCGGGCCGCATCAAACCAGTCAGTAGACTGATGACCAAAAAAAAAAACATTACGTATGTAGATCGTGGACAGTTGGGAATGTGGGTCTCACGTAAAGCGTGTAAGGGATAAGTCCCTGCTGTCGCGCTATTCGTCTGCGTCCTCGGTGCCTCAGATGGATAGAGCGTCTTCCATGTAAGCAGGAGATCCCGGGTTCGAGTGCCGGTCGGGGCACACATTTTCAGCTGTCCCCATCGACGTGTATCAACAACACCTATCGGCATCTGAGGGTTTCAATTAATTATCAATTCTGAAGGTAATTCGATGAACCTTCTGCCAGGCACTTAAATGTGATTTGCAGAGTACCCATGTAGATGTAGATGTAAACTCGTCCCGTGTCGCACGTGCTCAAAATGATTCATACTGCAGAATGCATGCAAACATACTCGCCGAAAATACTGACGAAAAACTAGCGCTGCATATCCAGGTTACACAGATCGGCCTTTCCTGCCAAGAAGAACAAGGAATTGCTATCTAGGAACAATTCGAGCTGGAGGTAGGGTTGATAAGTACTCCTTGAATTGCAGACAAAACGTAAATAACGAAAATGCATCTTTGGTAAAAATAGGTCAAAACATAATCCTGTGCCCTCCGTATTGGATTAGCCGTTTTGAATATTGAAAATCTGACTTCAGATTCGTGTTCAGCGACATTAAAAATATATATGTAACACTCAGTTCATGCAAATCGAAGTAATAATATCACTAAAAGTTTTCCCTAAACTTTGAACACTTTTTTTTTTCGAGAAACGGTTTTCTCAGAACGGCATGCAGCATAAACTAAAAGTGGTTCAATCTCTTAACTTCTACCTCGGACCCCGAAAAGTAAACACGTTTCTTAGGAGCTTATAGCTATAATACATGACATTTGTTAATATTAACTAATTTTTGTGTAGCCATAAGGAGTGAAACAAACCCCCAAAAATCGAACTCAAGGTTCCCAAAAATTTTATGTAATATCGGCTGATGTTATCCATTTTTAATTTCAGAGAAGTAATGTAGTATCAACTGATGTTATCCATTTTTGATTTCAGGTAACATCTGAGGGGCACACTGCACGCACTCTGCGTACTTCAGACTCGCAGGCCCTTGATCAAATCGTAATTACGGGCGCCATTTTTTTTTTACTGAAAATATAAAATAAAGCTCATAGTATGATCACCCGTAATTCCCAAACAGATCCTTCGAATGCATTTTCATTGTCTCAAAAAAATTTCCAAATGTACCATTTTTTGCTCATTTGAATGAGAACCTGGCCGTAATGGCGGAATATAGTCACGAGATTTTTTTCGGAGACGTTGTACGTTCGCGAGAAGAATTTCGTTCCACGCGTGTCGATGGACATTCCACAGATATTACTGTGTGTGTGTGCTACTCATTCGTGCCATTTGAGTGTACATCTTTGCATAGTTTTCCTTTCACGATGTAAACAGTGCTCGGCTCAGTTGCTAACTGGCCATTTAGTGGTTCCGAAGGTGTCGGATGTGCGGTGCGTTCGGTCTGCTAAGACAACAACAGACTGGCGTGGTGCGATGGCAGAAGCAGACACTGAGGGAGCTAGCTGTAGGGACGCCAGCGAACAGTTTATACCAAGTAAGACGAAGAGAACTATTCTAAAATTATGAGCCGTCTCTAAAGTGTTTATCATTAGTAAATCTTGTAGTTGAGACTGACAATCAATCTACAATAACTGACAGTTTTGCCCAGAGAGAGAGATACAGGAAATCCTCTCCCCCCCCCCCCCCCCCCCCCCGAATGAAATTTTGGTTGTGATGACAGGCCGATGGGTAGTGTAGCCCGAGATCTAAATTATGTTGGAAGGGGATAATTTGATTGAGAGTTGTTTATGCCAACGATTATGAATGCCGAGTAAACGTTGTGCGAGCAGATTGCCCTGTTGCGTAGCTTAGTGTTTCCGTCCGCGCCATATTTAGCACACTATCTCTAGCTGTGTACAAAAGTCGCACAACAGCCACGAAAACTACGTTTCTGGTGGGGGGAGGGGAGAGTCCACTATGTAACTTTCACTACAATTTTTAGTAAGCGCCGAAACTAGCCGAAATAAAAAGCGTAATTTTAACTATATTTCCGTTTGTGGGAAAATAGTGGTTCTCCTCTTTCGGCAGCAACTATAGTATATTGGAGACTTATTAGTGTTTTTTTTTTTTCTTTTTTTTTTTCTAACTCGGAATCATGATCTCAATAGACGCAGAACTTTTTTTTTACATATTGGTCAATTCTTTGTAGTGTGACGTGTGTCTACAATGTTCGTAAGGCCAAGTTTGTATATATTTGGTGTTTTTTTCCATATACTGTATAGTTAAGGCAAAGAGGATAATGTTCAAGGAGCACTGCATTAGCAGTCTATGGAGAAATTGAGAATTTGGATCTGACGAACGGCATGCTCGGGCAGTTCGTGCAATTGGGTTGCCCACTGCGTAATTCGGACACAGTGATCATTGCCTCTCCCTAGTAACCAGGGGACTCGGGTGCTAATCCTGGTCTGGCACAAATTTTCAACAGTGCCCATCGTCAGCTAATGTCATTGTTTTGGTGTTAAATTGCCTTTTGTTCACGATACGCCGTTTAGCTTTTTCATGGATAACAGCTTTGGAAAGCGTACAGGCTGTACAGGTTATATTGATATTCGCTCGTCGTTAGTCCAAGGCAACTATAGCGATTTTTAAACACAGTTGTAGTGCATATTAAGCCTGCATACGTATTTGTGTCCTGTGTTTCTTTACCAAGAACTTCTTCGTAGGTAATTTCCCTATAGTGGTATTTTGTTTTAGTATTTATAGACTGCAGGCTTGGATGAAATATGTAACACATGTCCGAAGTTTCTGTTGATGCTGCAGATACTGTTTTATCCGTACTACGGGCACAAACTCTTCATCTAATACAGGACACAATTTGTCTCGAGATTTAGCAATTTTTCGTAATATAGGCCTAGCTTCGATATATTTTTCTCTAATTCTTGTTTGGATTTAATCTTAAAACACACTAACTCTTCCACCAATTATTCGACATGTGGTTTCATCACTTTCGTAGCCTAGAGTTCCTAAAGGGTCGATAATATTAATAATTTCCTTTCTCACTTTTATTTCCTGTAGAAGCTCCTGTTTATGGTTATTGCTAACCTGTTTCACGTTCTCACTTTTATTATTTTTGTTTTTCTAGTTTTGTGACTGTTAGCCAAATTTTCGTTGAATTAGGTTTTTAATTCTGGAATAGTAACAGTTAAAGATCAAGTGAAGATTGCGATCTATTTGAGGAGAGTGGTTCGGAGATTTTTCATATTAGACGAACACAGGTCATGGAGATCCTTACGTATTTAAAATTACTTCAAGTGTAATGTAGCCCATTCTCTTGTCATGATCTCGGCTGTACCGTAGCGCATTGTCTCGGTTAGGTTGGAGATTTTGGTTGAGAGTTGCCGAAGTCAACGAAAGTGATTACGAAGTAAAGACTGTGCTAACAGAACGATCTGTAGCGTAGTCCGAAACGTTCTTTCGGTTCTTTTAAAATCTCTCTTAATTAAAAATAACCAAAGCTGCAAGATACAATCACAAAAACTGTGTTACGCAATAGAGAAATCCCAGACTAAGGTGGTGTATGTTGTGTACGTACACTAATTTTTTGTCAGTGAATATGTATTTTTATTCATTTTCTGGTTTCCAGTTTTCCGCTTTTTGCGGCGAAAAACCTTTTCCTGCGAAGGGCCCTTTAGCTTGTCGGTTATATTCGTGTCTTTCTCGATGGTCAGTAATTTCATCGTAGTCTATCCACCGGCGTCATTGTTAACATCGAGTATAGATTTAAGTATTAGGAAGGCTAATATGAACCTAACGCATGAGTAGGTCTAATGATGAATAAAAAAAATTAGGAATGCGGGTTAGCTACTACAAGCAGCATAGTGAACGCATTATTGTGGCCAAGATACACGAAGCCCACGCCTACCACAGTAGTACAAATAGTCCGCAGATGACGAAGAAATTGATGAAATGTGTGATGAGATAAAAGAAATTATTCAGATAGTGACGGGAGATGAAAATTTAATAGTAATGGGTGACTGGAATTCGATAGTAGAAGGAAGAAAAAGAAACGTAATAGGTGAATATCGAATCGTCGGCTTTGACCCGTGACGTAAGCGTGTTGTGGTGTGTGACGTCATTACGGCGCGGAGTTTGGTTTGTGATTGTGGCGTGTTTGTAGATGTCGTGCGGGTGTTTGTCGTGCCCTCTGGTGGTTGTTCATGGTTTACGTTTGTTTGGTTTGTTGGGGTCAGTTTGCTGTTGCTCAGTGGTGAGTGCTGTGTTCGTGGTTTTGAAGCGGAATTTGTATTAGAGAGTTAACGGTTTTGTGTGATGGTTAATGTAATGGTAATTGCTGTACGTCGGGTGAGTTTGTTATTGAGTGTATTCGATTGTGGTTTTTTGTTCAGGAATGGTTTGTGGTTTTTTTTTATTTTTGTATTGGTGGATGGGATCGGGAGATTCTGTTTAGCTATATAGGTCAAGGGAAGTGTTCGATCCTAATTTATGGGATCGGGAGCTGTTGTAGATGTATGTAGGTTTAAGGGAAGTGTTTTTTGAGTTTTGTATCGGGGGATGTGATCGGGAGGTTCTGTTGAGCTATATAGGTCAAGGGAAGTGTTCGATCCTAATTTATGGGGTCGGGAGTTACTGTAGATCTATGTAGGTCAAGGGAAGTGTCTGATTCTGGATAAGAATGTGTTTTTTGGTATTTGGTCAGTTTCGTGATGTTGATTTTTTCGTCGTTTTGCGTGGTTTTGTATGGCGGTCGGTGGCTACATTTGTGTATATTTAGTTTCTCCCCACCCAAAAACCCCCAATTTCCCACGCTTGTCCCGTTAGAGTCATTAGGCTTTTTGTGAAACCTGTGTATTTCAGTGTTTATGATACGTATGCGATGTTTTTGTATCCGCCATATCGGAATTGTCGTTTATGGTCGTTTCCGCCATATTTGTGACGTCATGGGTCAAAGCCGACGGGTAAGATCGGACGCTTCTGTATTTCCTGTAGGTTTTTGCCCAGAGCATAACTTAATCATAGCTAACACTTGGTTCAAGAATCATGAAAGTAGGTTGTATACGTGGAAGAGCCCTGGAGATACTGCTAGATTTTAGATAGATTATATAATGGTAAGACAGAGATTTAGGAACCAGGTATTAAATTGTAAGACATTTCCAGGGGCAAATGTGGACTCTCACCACAATCTATTGGTTATGAACTGTAGATTAAAACTGAAGAAACTGCAAAAAGGTGGGAATTTAAGTAGATGGGACATGGATGAACTGGCAGAATCAGAAGTGGTAAAGTGTTTCAGGAAGAGCATTAGGGAACGATTGACAGGAATGGGGGAAAGTAATGCAGTAGAAGAAGAATGGGTAGCTTTGAGGGATGAAGTAGTGAAGGCAGCAAAGGATCAAGTAGGTAAAAAGACGAGGGCTAGTAGAAATCCTTGGGAAACAGAAGAGATATTGAATTTCATTGATGAAAGGAGAAAATACAAAAATGCAGTAAATGAAGCAGGCAAAAATAAATACAAATGTCTCAAAAATGAGATCTAGAGAAGTGCAAAATGGCTAAGCAGGGATGGCTAGAAGACAAATGTAAGCATGTAGAGGCGCATATCACTAGGGGTAAGATAGATACTGACTACAGTAAAATTAAAAAGACAGCATAGGTGGGGGTGGTGGGATCACTCATGGGAAAATTCCTGCAGTAGTGGGTGTTAGAGCTGCACCTTTTTGTAGACTGAAGTCAGCTGATAGGTATTCCTGCTTAAGGGAAGTCTCTCTAACAAAAGAACCACTTTTGACAAAGCTTAGGTATCCGAGTAATGAGGGAATTAGTATATTTCATCAAAATATACAAGGTATTACAGATAAAGTTAGTGAACTGCTTATAGAAGTTGACTCTGAAATTATTGGTATATCAGAACACTTTTTAATAAGGAGATAATTCAGAGGCTTCTTTTACCAGGATACAGGTTGGCGGGCAGCTTTTCTAGGAGCTCTTTGCGGTGTGGGGGAGTAGCCATGTACGTGAAAAAAGGCATCGCATTAAATTGATGTTTCAAAATACTAAACTGAAAAGGTGTCTGAATGTTGTGTTGTTTTTGTTGTTGTTGTTGTTGTTGTGGTGGTTTTCAGCCCTGAGACTGGTTTGATGCAGCTCTCCATGCTATCCTATCGTGTGCAAGTTTCCTCATCTCCCAGTACCTACTGCAACTTACATCCTTCTGAATCTGCTTAGTGTATTCATCTCTTGGTCTCCCTCTACGATTTTTACCCTCCACGCTGACCTCCAATACTAAATTGGTGATCCCTTGATGCCTCAGCACATGTCCTACCAACCGATCCCTTCTTCTAGTCAAGTTGTGCCACAAACTTCTCTTCTCCCCAATCCTATTCAGTACTTCCTCATTAGTTATGTGATCTACCCATCTAATCTTCAGCATTCTTCTGTAGCACCACATTTCAAAAGCTTCTATTCTCCTCTTGTCCAAACTATTTATCGTCCATGTTTCACTTGCATACATGGTTACACTCCATACAAATAGTTTCAGAAATGACTTCTTGACACTTAAATCTATACTCGATGTCAACAAATTTCTCTTCTTCAGAAACGCTTTCCTTGCCATAGCCAGTCTACATTTTATATCCTCTCTATTTCGACCATCATCAGTTATTTTGCTCCCCAAATAGCAAAACTCCTTTACTACTTTAATCTAATTCCCTCAGCATCACCCGACATAATTCGACTACATTCCATTATCCTCGTTTTGCTTTTGTTGATGTTCATCTTATACCCTCCTTCCAAGACATAATCCATTCCATTCAACTGCTCTTCCAAGTCCTTTGCTGTCTCTGACAGAATTACAATGTCATCGGCGAACCTCAAAGTTTTTATTTCTTCTCCATGGATTTTAATACCTACTCCGAATTTTTCTTTTGTTTCCTTCACTGCTTGCTCAATATACAGATTCAATAACAATGGGGAGAGGCTACAACCCTGTCTCACTCCCTTCCCAACCACTGCTTCCCTTTCATGCCCCTCGACTCTTATAACTGCCATCTGGTTTCTGTACAAATCGTAAATAGCCTTTCGTTCCCTGTATTTTACCCCTGCCATCTTCAGAATTTGAAAGAGCGTATTCCAGTCACCATTGTCAAAAGCTTTCTCTAAGTCTACAAATGCTAGAAACGTAGGTTTGCCTTTCCTTAATCTAGCTTCTAAGATACGTCGTAGGGTCAGTATTGCCTCACGTGTCCCAACATTTCTACGGAATCCAAACTGATCTTCCCCAAGGTCGGCTTCTACTAGTTTTTCCATTCATCTGTAAAGAATCGGCGTTAGTATTTTGCAGCCGTGACTTATTAAACTGGTAGTTCCGTAATTTTCACATTTGTCAACACCTGCTTTGTTTGGGATTGGAATCATTATATTCTTCTTGTAGTCTGAGGGTATTTCGCCTGATTCATACATCTTGCTCACCAGATGGTAGCCCCCCTGCGGGTTCGGGGGTTAGAATAGGCCCGCGGTATTCCTGCCTGTCGTAAGAGGCGACTAAAAGGAGTCTCAAACGTTTCGGCCTTACGTGATGGTCCCCTCTCGGGTTTGACCTCCATCTATCTAAATTATTCCGAAGAGCGAGCCAATTGGGGAAGGGCACCTTACATGGTGCACTGTATCCTTCGTGCAATTAGACCTATAGCCGTCTTTCTCGTCGTTGCAATGGTGTCCCGCTCGTTTTCGATCTCTTGGGCGATTTCCACGCTGCACGCTGCAGTGTTTCTTTTAACTGTGACGACGACCTTGGCCATTTTTGCACCTAAGATCCAGCACGGTAGCCAGTCCGTTGTGGTGGGGTCGCCATGTACCCTCTTGGTTGTAGCCCCCTGACAACACAGGGATCGCTCTACTGATGCCTGCGCCGTTCACTCCCCACGTATGCCAAGGAGTAGATGCCCATCTCCCTGGGGCATCAGGACTCCCGGCAATGGCCATCCTGCCAGGTGGCCTTTGCTGTGGCTGGGTGGCGCCCGTGGGGAGGGCCCTTGGTCGGAGTAGGTGGCATCAGGGCGGATGACCCGCAATGAAGCGTGGTACATCATCTGTCGCTGGCGGCCAGCCGTCAGCAGTCTCTAAGCGTTCGAGAGCCCATTTTAAAGGTAACGTTTATGACCCCAAATCGTTCCCCTCCCTCGCCACACCATGGGAGGAACGACAGGCATTGCGTGACACTGAGACGTATTCGCCCAGATATCTTGTCTGTACCAGAGCTGATGGGGAATCCTTTATATCCGTGAAGCCTCAGTTCTTTGTAGAGCATTTAGAGGACAAGTTTGGGGAGGTGGAGGGCTTGTCCAAGATGCGGTCCGGATCGGTGTTGATAAAAACGGCATCCTCCGCCCAGTCGCGGGCCTTGCTCGCTTGTACTAAGCTGGGGGATGTCTCCGTCACTATCACGCCCCATAAAAGTCTGAACATGGTCCAGGGCATTATCTTTCACAGGGATCTGCTTTTACAGTCCGACGACGAGCTGCGCGCCAACTTGGAGCGCCGAGGTGTCCATTTCGTCCGCCGCGTCCACCGGGGTCCGAGGGATCGTCCAGTTGCCACCGGTGCCTTCATCTTGGCCTTCGAGGGTGACACGTTACCTGAGAAGGTCAAGGTGATGGTGTACCGTTGTGATGTCAAGCCGTATATCCCTCCCCCGATGCGGTGCTTCAAGTGTTGGAAGTTCGGCCACATGTCTTCACGCTGTGCTTCCGACCTCGTCTGTCGCGATTGCGGTCGACCTTCCCATCCTGATCATCCCTGTGCGCCGCCTCCAATCTGTGTGAACTGTGGTGCGCACCATCCGCCTTGCTCGCCGGACTGTCCAATCCTGCAGAAGGAGCGGAAGATCATGGAAATAAAGACTATCGACCGCCTGACGTACACTGAGGCGAAGCGGAAATATGATCGTCTTCATCCGGTGTGCATGCCAGTTTCTTATGCCGCCACTGTCACTCCTTCTCCACTTCCATCCGCTCTGGTCAGCTCTCAGAGTCGAAGTCCCACACCTGCCCCCTTGATGGTGGGGGGCACTAAACCTCCTGTTGCTCCTGCTCCATCTACTTCAGGAGCAACACCCCCCCCAACCATCGGGGACATCAGTCCCCCCTTCCCAGCCGGAGAAGCGTAAGACTTCTTCGGCTACTCTCGTAAGGAAGGGGTCCCTTGGGGACCTCCCTTCCCAAGTTCCGTCCGGTACAAAGGCCGACAGCCGCAAGTGGCTTAAACAACCGCCAGTCCCTGGTCGTAGGGACACACGGTCGTCGTCTGTCCCTGAGACCGACCCAGTTGCGCCCTCCCAGCCTGCGCCACCAAAGGCACAGCGCGAGAAGCAGAAGGGGAAGAAACTCCCCAAGGCTACCGACATTGCGGTGGCACCCATTCCACCGCTTCCTACAAGCTCTGCGTCTGAGGATGAGGTGGAGATTCTGGCATCCGCTGAGGACATGGATCTCGCCAGTCCCTCGGATGCAGTAGATGGCTGTTGTCCAGCTGGTGACTCAGTAGCAGCAGGGGCCCTGGAGGCGTAATCTGCCTCCCCAGTCCCTTCACGCCTTTCCCATCCATGGCTAATAACATCCTGCAGTGGAACTGCAGCGGTTTCTTCCACCATCTCGCTGAGCTCCGCCACCTTATCAGCCGTCATCCTTTCCTTTGCATTGCTCTGCAGGAAACTTGGTTTCCAGCAATGCGAACCCCCGCCCTCCGTGGCTATCGGGGTTATTTTAAGAACCGGGCAGCTTATGCAAGGGTGTCTGGTGGCGTCTGCATATATGTCCTGAACTCTCTTCACAGCGAGTTTGTGCCTCTACAAACAGCTTTAGAGGCTGTCGCTGTTCGGGTGTGGACGCCCCGGGCCATTACCGTCTGCAGTATTTACCTTCCACCTGATGGTACTGTCGCGCAGCATGTCCTGGCTGCTCTGATATCACAACTGCCGCCACCTTTTTTGCTGCTGGGCGATTTCAATGCCCACAACCCTCTATGGGGTGGGACTGTCTCCGATGATCGTGGTCGGGCCGTGGAGCATGTGTTGGCTCAGCTCGACCTTAGCCTCTTAAACACCGGTGCTCCCACGCATTTCAGTGTGGCCCATGGCTCGTTCTCGGCCATCGATCTCTCTATTTGCAGCCCTGGACTTGTCCCATCCCTCCACTGGAGGGTGCATCCTGACCTATGTGGTAGTGACCATTTTCCCATCTATTTGTCACTGCCACAGTGTCATTCTTCTGGGCGCTTGCCCCGCTGGGCTTTCCACAGGGCTGACTGGCCAGCTTTTACTTCCGCTGTAACCATAGCGTCTCCCCCACAGGGTGACATTGATGAGGTGGTCCGTGTTTTAACCACGTCCATCATTTCAGCGGCCGAGGCTACCATCCCCCGTTCCTCTGGCCTCCCTCGGCGGAAGGCTGTCCCCTGGTGGTCGCCGGAGATTGCTGAGGCTATTCGCGACCGTAGGCGGGCTCTCCAGCGTCATAGGCGGCACCCGTCTCTCGAGACCCTCATCGCCTTTAAGAGGCTCCGTGCGTTCACCCGTCGACTTATTGCACGGCGTAAGCAGGAGTGCTGGGAGAGGTACGTCTCCTCCCTGGGCTCCCGTGTCTCGTCCTCGCACGTGTGGTCCCGGATCCGGCGGATTTATGGCTCCCAGACCCCTGTGGGTGTCCCTGGGCTCTCCTTGGACGGCGCTGTCTGCACGGACGCTGCCGCCATTGCTGAACGGCTCGCCGCGCACTTTGCTCAGAGCTCTGCGACTGCATCCTATCCCCCTGCCTTTCGCTCTCTAAAGGAGCGAGCCGAGCGGACGCCGTTCTCATTCCACACGCGTCATTATGAAACATACAATGCTCCTTTCAGCGAGAGGGAGCTCCTCGCTGCCCTCGCCGATTGCCCTGATACAGCACCAGGCCCAGACTGCATCCACGCGCAGATGCTGAAGCATCTCTCCAGGGACTGCCAGAGACACATCCTCACCATCTTTAACCGCATTTGGAGCGAGGGCGTGTTCCCGTCGCAATGGCGAGAGGGTCTTATTGTCCACATCGTGAAGCCCGGTGCGGACCCACTGGCGGTGGACAGCTATCGTCCCATTACCCTCACCAACGTTTTGTGCAAATTGCTCGAACGTATGGTGGGGCGGCGTTTGTGTTGGGTCCTTGAGTCGCGCGGTCTCCTCGCTCCATGCCAGGGTGGCTTCCGTCGGGGCCGGTCTGCAGTGGACAATTTGGTGCGGCTGGAATCTGCTGTCCGTACGGCTTTTGCCCGACGTCAGCACCTTGTTGCTGTATTTTTCGATCTGCGGAAGGCGTATGACACCACATGGAGGCATCACATCCTCGCCACGTTGCATGGGTGGGGACTTCGTGGTCGGCTCCCGGCTTTTCTTCAAAGCTTTTTATTGCGCCGCTCTTTCCGGGTGCAAGTCGGTGCCACCTCTAGTTCCTCTTATATACAGGAAAATGGGGTCCCGCAGGGCTCGGTGTTGAGCGTCTCGTTATTTCTAGTGGCCATTAATGGTCTGGCTGCAGCAGTGGGGTCGTCGGTGTCTCCTTCTTTGTATGCCGACGACTTCTGCATCTCATTTAGCTCCACAACTACGGGAGTCGCCGAACGCAGGTTGCAAGTCGCCGTTCGCAAGGCAGCATCATGGGCTCTGGCTCATGGTTTTCAGTTCTCTGCTGCCAAGACTCGGGTTATGCACTTCTGCAGGCGTCGGACGGTCCACCCTCATCCTGACCTTTACCTCGACGGCCACCTGCTTGAAGTGGTGGACACTTGCCGCTTCTTGGGACTCGTGTTTGATGCCCGGCTCACATGGGTTCCTCATGTTACTCAGCTGAAGCAAAAATGCTGGCGGCACCTCAATGCCCTCCGCTGCCTTAGCCACACGTCTTGGGGTGCAGATCGCTGCATGCTACTGCAATTGTACAGAGCCCTTGTGCAGTCCCGGCTTGATTATGGGAGCCTGGCCTATGGGTCTGCGTCACCCTCAGTGTTGAAGTTGTTAGACCCCATACATCACTGTGGGGTTCGGCTTGCTACTGGCGCTTTTCGCACCAGCCCCGTGGATAGTCTACTGGTGGAGGCCGAGGTTCCCCCGCTGCGGATTCGCCGCCATCGTCTGCTCGCCGACTATGCTATCCACGTACATTGCTCGCCAGGCCATCCCAATCGTCGCCTGCTTTTCCCTGCCTTGGTCCACCACCTGCCCGAACGGCGACCTCGGTCTGGGCTTTCCGTAGCTGTCCGTGTCCAGTCCCTGCTGTCAGAACTGGGGTCATTCCCTCTTCTGCCTCCCTTCCGGGTCCGTACACCTACGCCTCCCTGGTGTTTGTCCCGGCCGTCCGTCCATCTGAATTTGGCACAGGGACCTAAGGACTCGGTTCCGCCTGTGGCCCTCCGTCGCCGTTTTCTTGCGCTCCTCGACTCATTTCCGGGCTGTGAGCCTGTCTACACTGATGGTTCCCTGGTTGATGGTCGCACTGCCTACGCTTTTGCTCACGCTGCCCATGTTGAGCAACGCTCCTTGCCGGCTGGCTGCAGTATTTTTACTGCAGAGCTGGTGGCCATCTTGCGAGCTCTTGAGCATATGCGTTCCTGCTCAGATGCGTCCGTCGTCATCTGCAGTGACTCCCTGAGCAGCCTCCAGGCCATCAACCGCTGCTATCCCTCTTCTCCTCTGGTGTCCTCTATTCGGGAGTCTGTTTCCACCATTACCCACTCTGGTCGTTCGGTGGTTTTTGTTTGGACGCCAGGTCACGTTGGCATCCCGGGGAACGAACGTGTTGACAGGCTGGCCAAAGGGGCGATAGACGCCCCAGCTTTGGAGATCGGCCTTACGGCTCGCGACCAGCAGCTGGTGTTGCGCCGTAAGGTACTTGGGATGTGGGCTGCTGAGTGGCGTGTCATGACAGCCCCGAATAAACTACGGGCTGTCAAGGGGACGACCGATGTGTGGCGTTCCTCCCTGCGGGCTTCTCGCAGGGACTCTGTAGTCCTGTGTCGGCTGCGCATCGGCCATACCTACCTGACGCATGGCCATCTGTTACGTCAGGAGGATCCCCCCTTGTGTCAGTGTGGGTCCCGGCTGACGGTCGGCCACATTTTGCTGGAGTGTCCTCGACTGCGCACACTCCGGCAATCTTTTAATCTCCCGGGCACTTTGGCTTTGGTTTTATCCGACGATGCCTCCATGGCTGATACCGTTTTAAATTTTATCCGTGGTAGTCCGTTTTATGGTTCGATTTAGGGAGGTCCTGCGCCTTTCCCTTTCTGTGTCTATTGTCCTTGTGTCTGTTGCTGTTCTGGTGTGCCGTGAGATGGTTGACTCTTTCCCTTTTTTGATCTCGTGGTCAGTCAACCAGGCTCCGGCCATCTTCCTTTCTTCTGTTTCTTTCTGTCTGGTGTTCCTCTGTCCTGTTCTTGTCTGTAGTGTTTGTTGCTGCATTTGTGTGCTTTTAGCGCCTGGGGGGACGTCTCCTCCCCCTTTGGTTTTTATCTGCTTCGTAGATTTTCGGCTCGCCTGATTTTGGAATGGGGGACTGATGACCTTCGCTGTTTAGTCCCCCTTAAACATCCAACAACCACCACCAGATGGTAGAGTTTTGTCAGGACTGTCTCTCCCAAGGCTGTCACTAGTTCTAATGGAATGTTGTCTACTCCCGGGGCCTTGTTTCGACTCAGGTCTTTTAGTGCTCTGTCAAACTCTTCACGCAGTATTGTATCTCCCATTTCATCTTCATCTACATCCTCTTCCATTTCCATAATTTTGTCCTCAAGTACATCGCCCTTGTATAGACCCTCTATATACTTCTGCCACCTTTCTGCTTTCCCTTCTTTGCTTAGAACTGGGTATCCATCTGAGCTTTTGATATTCATACAGGTGTTTCTCTTTTCTCTGAAGGTCTCTCTAATCTTCCTGTAGGCTGTATCTATCTTACCCCTAGTAAGATAAGCCCCTACATCCTTACATTTGTCGTCTAGCCATGCCTGATTAGCCATTTTGCACTTCCTGTCGATCTCATTTTTGAGACGTTTGTATTCCTTTTTGCCTGCTTCATTTACTGCATTTTTATATTTTCTGTTTTCATGAATTAAATTCAGTATTTCTTCTTTCACCCAGGGATTTCTGCTACCCCTCGTCTATTTACCTATTTTATCCTTTGCTGCCTTCACTACTTCATCCCTCAAAGCTACCCATTCTTCTTCAACTGTCTTTCTTTCCCCCATTCCTGTCAATTGTTCCCTTATGCTCTCCCTCAAACTCTCTACAACCTCTGGTTCTTTCAGTTTATCCAGGTCCCAACTCCTTAAATTCCCACCTTTTTGCAGTTTCTTCAGTTTTAATCTACTGTTCATAACCAATTGATTGCGGTCAGAGTCCACATCTGCCCCTGGAAATGTCTTACAATTTAAAACCTGGTTCCTAAATCTCTGTCTTACCATTATATAATCTATCTGAAACCTGTTAGTATCTCCAGGCTTCTTACATGTACATAAACTTCTTTCATGATTCTTGAACCAAGTGTTAGCTATGATTAAGTTGTGCTCTGTGCAAAATTCTACCAGGCGGCTTCCTCCATATTCACCTACTACGTTTCCTTCGCTCCCTTTTCCTACTGTCGAATTCCAGTCACCCACGACTATTAAATTTTCCTCTCCCTTCACAATTTGAATAATTTCTTTTATTTCATCACACATTTCTTCAATTTCTTCGTCACCTGCAGAGCTAGTTTGCATATAAACTTGTACTACTGTATTAGGCGTGGGCTTCGTATCTATCGTGGCCACAATAATGCGTTCACTATGCTGTTTGTAGTAGCTTACCCGCATTCCTATTTTCCATTTCATTATTAAACCTACTCCTTCATTACCCCTATTTGATTTTGTGTTTATAACCTTATAGTCACTTGACCAGAAGTCTTGTTCCTCCTGCCACCGAACTTCACTAATTCCCACTATATCTAACTTTAACCTATCCACTTCCATTTGTAAATTTTCTAACCTACCTGCCCGATTAAGGGATTTGACATTCCACACTCCGATCTGCAGAACGCCAGTTTTCTTTCTCCTGATAACGACGTCCTCTTGAGCAGTCCCCCCCCCCCGGAGATCCGAATGGGGGCTATTTTACCTCTGGAATATTTTACCCAAGAGGACGCCATCATAATTTAACCATACAGTAAAGCTGCAGGCCCTCGGGAAAAATTACGGCCATAGTTTCCCCTTGCTTTCAGCCGTTCGCAGTATCAGCACAGCAAGGCCATTTTGGTTAGTGTTACAAGGCCAGATAAGTCAATCATCCAGACTGTTGCCCCTGCAACTACTGAAAAGGCTGCTGCCCCTCTTCAGGAACCACACGTTTGTCTGGCCTCTCAACAGATACCCTCCGTTGTGGTTGCACCGACGGTACGGCCATCTGTATCGCTGAGGCACGCACTCTCTTCCCAACCACTGCTTCCCTTTCATGCCCCTCGACTCTTCATGCCCTCCAGTAAGACCGCTGACCGTTGGAATTCCATGGTTCTAGGATAAATGGTTTGAGAGGAAAGGTACATTTAGTTAGAAAAGTTACGGAAAATTTAAAGTTGTATTGCACTTAACGACGTACATGCACTCATTTAAATACATAGTTTCTTTCACTGCATGTGTCATAGATTTCTCTCCCGTTTATTGCAAGCAGCGCACCGTAAAGTTTTTTTTTAATTTTTTACATGGCTCGTAAAGCTTTTCGTTCCTTTCCAATAGTACATATGCCGTACAAAAACAAAACATTTGTTTCGTGATATTCACTATTTTATTTCTTGCAAGTCTTCTAGAACTTCTCTCGAAAACTTTGTGGGTAGATCTTGGCCTTTGTTTTGTTCAGAAACACCCCTGATACGTTATTACCGTAGCAAACAACTGACTACGAGACAAGAAAAGATGTATTCAATAGGTGAAAGCTCAAAGTATTGGCTGATCAGCTCAAAGAAGAGCTGTCACAGAGAAACAAGTGGGCATGTGTCACATAGCACGCTGCCATTTGAACCAACATTTAGAACTTTGAAATAAGGGTTTGGACTAAAATGCTTTTATATCCGCACTAAGTGTAAATCAAACTGGTACAATCAACAATAGAAAAAATCTTATTTTAATTGTTCTCTTCGGAATAAATATATTGCGAATCAGTAGTTAAAAGCCTGGTTCCTCAAACAGGAGACGACTAGAAACTTTCGAAATGTGGTGGTGTAGAAGAATGCTAAAACAGTTTACACCGAATAGCTGAAGGGGAGATACGAAATCAGATTAGGGAGCAGAGAAATTAATGGCACAACTTGACACCCCCCCTGCGGGTTTGGGGGTAAGAATAGGTCCGCGGTATTCCTGCCTGTCTTAAGAGGCGACTAAATGGAGTCTCAACTGTTCCCATTCCATTTCTAAATTTTTCCGTTAGTGCATTCCATTTGGGGAAGGACACCTTACGTGGTGCATCTTAAATCCATCTTGCCCTAAGATCTGGCACACCTGATTTTTCATGGAGTTGGACTTACATCGAGCTTCCGGCCACATCCACTGCAGTGTTTTCTGGGTGGCATACATTCCCTCCAATGTGCACTTCCATCTTTGCCCTCATGATGTACATGGATATTTCGACACCCGACATCCAGCACGGTAGCCAGTCCGTTGTGGTGGGGTCGTCATGTACCCTCTTGGTGGTAGCCCCCTGACTACACAGGGATCGCACTGCTGATGCCTGAGCTGCTACCACCCCACGTATGCCGAGGAGTAGATGCCTATCCCTCTGGGGCATCGGGACTCCCGGCAGAGGCCATCCTGCCAGGTGGTCTTTGCTGTGGCTGGGTGGCGCCCGTTGGGAGAGCCCCTGGTCAGAGTGGGTGGCATCAGGGCGGATGACCCGCAATGAAGCGTGCTACATCGTCTCTCGCTGGTGGGCCTCCACCAGCAGTCTCTAAGCGATTGTGGTCTAACCTCAACGGGAAGAAATTTGATCAGAGATCGTTTCCCTCCCTGGCCACTCCATGGGAGGAACACCTGGCTAAAGACAGCAGTGGGGAATATTCGTCCCGGTACCTCGTGTGTATGTGGGTTGATGGGGACTCGTTTGTGTCGACCAAGCCCCAGTTTTTTGTGGAGCATTTAGAGGACAAGTTCGGGGAGGTGGAGGGCTTGTCCAAGATGCGCTCTGGTTCTGTGCTCATCAAAACGGCATCCTCTGCCCAGTCACGGATGTTGCTCAATTGTGACAAGTTGGGGGATGTTTCAGTTAGCATCACGCCGCATACGAGTCTCAACATGGTCCAGGGTATTATATTCCACAGGGATCTTCTTCTACAGTCCGACGATGAATTACGCGCCAACCTCGAACGACGAGGTGTTCACTTCGTCCGGCGCGTCCATCGGGGTCCGAGGGATAATCAGGTAGCCACCGGTGCCTTCATCTTGGCCTTCAAGGGTGATGTCTTACCCGAAAAGGTTAAGGTGATGGTTTACCGTTGTGATGTGAAGCCATATATCCCTCCTCCGATGCGGTGTTTTATGTGCTGGAAGTTCGGGCACATGTCATCTCACTGTACTTCCGGCATCACCTGTCGGGATTGTGGCCGTCCTTCCCATCCCGATACTCCATGTGCCCCGCCTCCTATCTGTGTTAACTGTGAAGAACACCATTCCCCCTGCTCACCGGACTGTAGGATCTTCCAGAAGGAAAGGAAGATAATGTAATATAAGACTCTGGACCGCCTGACCTACACCAAGGCAAGGCGGAAATATGAGCGGCTACATCCCGTGCCCATGATATTCAGCTATGCCGCTGCTGCAACACCGTTACGATCCTCTCCTGTGTCGTCACGTACTGTTGCCTCTCAGCTATGTCAGAATGAACCGGCCCCCTTGGTTGTGGGGGGCACTTCCCCCTCTGTTTCTCCTGCTCCATCTACTCCAGGAGCAACACCACCCCAACCATCGGGGACATTCGTTCCCCCTTCCCAGCTGGAGAAGCGTGAGGCTTCTTCGGCTACTCTAGCCGGGAAGGGGTCCCTTGGGGCCCTCCCATCCTAGGCTTTGCCCAGTGCCAAAGCAGACACCCGCAAATTTTTGAAACAACAACCGGTCGCTGGTCATAGGGCTTCACGGTCGTCGCCCCTTCCTGAGACTGACCCAGTGGGGCCCTCCCAGCCAGACCCTCCAAAGGCACAGCGTGCAAAGCAGTTGAAGAAAAAGGCTCCCAAGCATCCTGACATTGCAGTGGCACCTGTCCAACTGCAACCTTCCAACTCTGCGTCTGAGGATGAGGTAGAGATCCTGGCGTCCGCTGAGGACCTCGATCTCGCCAGTCCCTCCGACGCCATGGACAGCACTAGCACAGGTGCTCAATCGAAGGCAGCAGGTGACCCAGTGGCGTAATCTGCCTTCCAAGTCCCATCATGCCTTTCCCAGCCATAGACACCACCATCCTCCAGTGGAACTGCAGCGGTTTCTTCCACCATCTAGCTGAGCTCCGACAACTTATCAGCCTTCATCCTTTCCTCTGCATTGCTCTGCAGGAATCTTGGTTTCCAGCAATGCGAACCCCCGCCCTCCGTGGCTATCGGGGTTATTATAAGAACCGAGCAGCTTATGAAAGGGTGTCTGGTGGCGTCTGCATCTATGTCCTTAACTCTCTTCACAGCGAGTCTGTCCCTCTACAAACAGCTTTAGAGGCTGTCGCTGTTAGAGTGTGGACGCCGCAGGCTATTACCGTCTGCAGTCTTTACCTTCCACCGGATGGTGATGTCGCGCTGCATGCCCTGGCTGGCCTGATAGCCCAGTTGCCGCCACCTTTCTTGTTACTGGGCGATTTCAATGCCCACAACCCTCTATGGGGTGGGACTGTCTCCGGTGACCATGGTCGTGTTGTGGAGCATTTGTTGGCTCAGCTCGACCTTAGCCTCTTGAACACCGGTGCTCCCACGCATTTCAGTGTGGCCCATGGCTCGTTCTCGGCCATCGATCTCTCTCTTTGCAGCCCTGGACTTGTCCTGTCCCTCCACTGGAGAGTGCATCCTGACCTATGTGGTAGTGACCATTTTCCCATCTATTTGTCACTGCCACAGTGTCATTCTTCTGGGCGCCTGCCCCGCCGGGCTCTCCACAGGGCTGACTGGCCGGCTTTTACTTCCGCTGTAACCATTGAGTCTCCCCCACAGGGTGACATTGACGAGGTCAATCATTTCGGCGGCCGAGGCTGCCATCCCCCGCTCTTCTGGACTCCCTCGGAGGAAGGCTGTACCCTGGTGGTCGCCGGAGATTTCTGAGGCTATTCGCGACCGTAGGCGGGCTCTCCAGCGTCATAGGTGGCACCCGTCTCTAGAGACCCTCATCGCCTTCAAGAGGCTCCGTGCCTTGGCCCGTCGTCTTATTGCACGGCGTAAGCAGGAGTGCTGGGAGAGGTATGTCTCATCCCTGGGCTCCTGTGTCTCACCCTCGCTCGTGTGGTCTCGGATCCGGCGGATTTATGGATACCAGACCCCTATGGGTGTCCCTGGTATCTCCTTGGACGGCGCTGTCTGCACGGACGCTGCCACCATTGCTGAACACCTTGCTGCGCACTTTGCTACGAGCTCTGCGACTGCAACTTATCCCCCCTGTGCGGCCCTCTTGCCCGCGGCGATGGACAGCAGACGACTGAGCGGACTGCGGCACAACACCAAAGTGGCGGGAACCACGGAAGCAGACCGTAGAAGAAAACAAGTTCACACCAGCACCATAGATATATAAATCGCCCTATGCCTTTTAGATCGTATAAAAATGATGTTTTACTGTTTTTTAATCCTGACAAGTACAGATTTTAGCTTTGACATCTACGTATTTTAATTAAATATTTTTAATATAAAAAAGATCTACTGAATACAGTATGTGCAAATGGAATGTAACAAATGTACCAGACGCCACCTGTCGGTAATAGTGTTATAATTAATATAAATGACGTGCACTCTGCCAACCAATTTTATGTGACGTAGCATGTGAAAGTTGCTGGATTTGGACGGATTACTCCTGTAACTGAAATATCAGGTACGTTCTGGTACATTTGATGTTGATTAGATAGGATGAAAAAGATTTGCTTACGTGAAATAGTAAATTAGTGTAATTAATTTTACAGATCTGAAGATGGTTCTGAATGAACCGAAACCGGTCATATGAATAATAAAAAAAAATTTGCAATCAAGACGGATTTTAAGTAACATTATAAAACTTATCCCCCTGCCTTTCGCTCTCTCAAGGAGCGAGCCAAGCAGACGCCAAGCAGACGCCGTTATCATTCCACACGCGTCGTTCTGAAAAATACAATGCTCCTTTCAGCGAGAGGGAATTCCTCGCTGCCCTCGCCGATTGCCCTGATACAGCACCAGGACCAGACTGCATCCACGCGCAGATGCTGAAGCATCTCTCCAGGGACTGCCGGAGACACATCCTCACCATCTTTAACCGCATTTGGAGTGAGGGCGTGTTCCCGTCGCAATGGCGAGAGGGTCTTACTGTCCCCATCTTGAAGCCCGGTGCAGACCCACTGGCGGTGGACAGCTATCGTCCCATTACCCTCACCAACGTTTTGTGCAAATTGCTCGAACGTATGGTGGGGCGGCGTTTGTGTTGGGTCCTTGAGTCGCCCGGTCTCCTCGCTCCATGCCAGGGTGGCTTCTGTTGGGGCCGGTCTGCTGCAGACAATTTGGTGTGGCTGGAATCTGCTATCCGTACGGCCTTTGCCCGACGTCAGCATCTCGTTGCTGTATTTTTTGATCTGCGGAAGGCGCATGACACCACATGGAGGCATCACATCCTTGCTACGTTGCATGAGTGGGGTCTTCGTGGTCGGCTCCCAGCTTTTCTTCAAACCTTTCTATTGCGCCGCTCTTTCCGGGTGCAAGTCGGTGCCGCCTCTAGTTCATCTTATACACAGGAAAATGGGGTCCCGCAGGGCTCGGTGTTGAGCGTCTCCTTATTTCTAGTGGCCATTAATGGTCTGGCTGCAGTTGTGGGGTCGTCGGTGTCTCCTTCTTTGTATGCCGACGACTTCTGCATCTCCTTTAGCTCCACGACTACGGGAGTCGCTGAACGCAGGCTGCAAGTAGCCGTTCGCAAGGCAGCATCATGGGCTCTGACTCATGGCTTTCAGTTCTCTGCAGCCAAGACTCGAGTTATGCACTTCTGCAGGCGCCAGACGGTCCACCCTCATCCTGAACTTTACCTCGACGGCCACCTTGCCGCTTCTTAGGATTCGGCTTTGATACCTGGCTCACATGGGTTCCTCATATTACTCAGCTGAAGCAAAAGTGCTGGCGGCACCTCAACGCCCTCCGCTGCCTGAGCCACACATCTTGGGGTGCGGATTGCTGCACGCTGTTGCGATTGTACAGAGCCCTTGTGCAGTCCATGCTTGATTATGGGAGCCTGGCGTATGGGTCTGCATCACCCCCAGTGTTGACGTTGTTAGATCCCATACACCACTGTGGGGTTCGGCTTGCAACTGGCGCTTTTCGTACGAGCCCCGTGGATAGTCTACTGGTGGAGGCCGGGGTTCCCCCGCTGCGGATTCGCCGCCATCGACTGCTCGCCGACTATGCTGTCCACGTGCATTGCTCGCCGGGCCATCCCAATCGTCGCCTGCTTTTCCCTGCCATGGTCCTCCATCTCCCCTTCCGAGTCCGTGCACCTACGCCTCCCTGGTGTTTGCCCCGGCTGTCCGTCCGTCTGGACTTGGCACAAGGACCCAAGGACTCGGTTCCGTCTGTGGCCCTCCGTCGCCGTTTTCTTGCGCTCCTCGCCTCATTTTCGGGCTGTGAGACTGTCTACACTGATGGTTCCCTGGTTGATGGTCGCACTGCCTCCGCTTTTGCTCACGCTGCCCATGTTGAGCAACGCTCCTTGCCGGCTGGCTGCAGTATTTTTACTGCAGAGCTGGTGGCCATCTTGCGAGCTCTTGAGCATATGCGTTCCTGCTCAGATGCGTCCGTCGTCATCTGCAGTGACTCCCTGAGCAGCCTCCAGGCCATCAACCGCTGCTATCCCTCTTCTCCTCTGGTGTCCTCTATTCGGGAGTCTGTTTCCACCATTACCCACTCTGGTCGTTCGGTGGTTTTTGTTTGGACGCCAGGTCACGTTGGCATCCCGGGGAACGAACGTGTTGACAGGCTGGCCAAAGGGGCGATAGACGCCCCAGCTTTGGAGATCGGCCTTACGGCTCGCGACCAGCAGCTGGTGTTGCGCCGTAAGGTACTTGGGATGTGGGCTGCTGAGTGGCGTGGCATGACAGCCCCGAATAAACTACGGGCTGTCAAGGGGACGACCGATGTGTGGCGTTCCTCCCTGCGGGCTTCTCGCAGGGACTCTGTAGTCCTGTGTCGGCTGCGCATCGGCCATACCTACCTGACGCATGGCCATCTTTTGCGTCAGGAGGATCCCCCCCCCCTGTGTCGGTGTGGGTCCCGGCTGATGGTCGCCCACATTTTGTTGGAGTGTCCCCGACTGCGCACCCTCCGGCAGTCTTTTAATCTCCCGGGCACTTTGCCTTTGGTTTTATGCGACGATGCCTCCATGGCTGACGACGTTTTAAATTTTATCTGTGGTAGTCCTTTTTATGGTTCCATGCACCTTTATGGTCCTGCACCTTTCCCTTTCTGTGTCTCTTGTCCTCGAGTCTCTCATATTTGGTTACAGATTTTAGTGTGTAGTCGGATGGTTGACTCTTTCCCTTTTTTTGTTCTCGTGGTCAGTCAACCAGTCTCCGGCCAACTTCTTTTCTTCTGTTTCTTTCTGTCTGGTGTTCATCTGTACTCTTCTTGTCTGTAGTGTTCGTTGCCTCATTTGTGTTCTTTCAGTGCCTGGGGGGGGGGGAGTCTCCTTCCCCTTGGAGTTTTATCTGCTCCGCAAATTTTTGTCTTGCCTGTTTTTGGAATGGGGGACTGATGACCTTAGCTGTTTAGTCCCCCTTAAACATCCCAACAACAACCACCACCACAACTTGACAGAAAGAAGGGATCGTGAGTAAAGGTCATATTTCGATTCCGCCCGTCCGCTTTGACCCATGACGTTCAACATGACGGTCATTAGTTTGCGTTTCGAAGGATATCAGTGGCCTTATTAAATGTCACCTGTGATTGTCTTCCTTTCTAGCGCAATTTATAATGTTCGTTAACTATGATTTTTTTCGGAATATGTCGTGATGAACGACGGGAGGAACCCGAGAGCACAGCTTAAATTGTCGTTTAAGAAACGAGTAGCGATTGTATTTTTATCTTTCTTATCCGACACATAGGGGAACCCGGGGTAGAATGGGGTACAAAGTTGAAAACATTGATTAAATGTACAAAAGTGATAAATAAGAGTGTTACCAATATTTATATGAACACATTATGATGTATTAATCACAAAAATACAAGAACATTGCCATAAAATAAAAGAGCAATATTTTTTCACTCAAAAATAGAAATGTATGTCATTTGCCCCATTCTGCCCCGTGCACGCGCAGAATGGGGTGGTAAGTACAAGTGATTACAAAAACGTGTAAAATTATCGGAAATGCAGAAAATATTGGCTTGCTCGGTATTTATTTAGTTTAATGTGAATATTAATGTCAAACTACAGTTTTCATGTATTGTATCCTTTTCTTAAGCCTGTTTACAAAATTCACACACGAGGAGACACTCATAATCTTAGCTATCTATTCCTGCACGAGAATCCTGTGTCCATTTTTTGCACGTGGAACAAGCGACCCAACCTTCAACTGATTTTGAATAAAACCCACCGCAATATAAACATTCACAGTCAGAACTTTCGTCATAATCACTCTCCTTAGTATTGTATTCTCTGTCCATTTTTCCATTTATCTTCAGGCCCTTTCTTTCTTTTTTGAATTATTAATTTTAATCTCTTTCACAAATAGTTTTTTCTTTGCACTTTCTTCTTTGGCAAAGTTCTTTTTCTATTTTTCTTTAATAATGTCTTCGAACTCTTTTTTTGTACGGCGAATCACTTAAAACAACAGTCTTCCCCCTCTTCCGTTTCGCTCTTTTCTTGCTTTCGTTAACTTTTGGCAAGGGCATCAGAATTTCTAGCGAAATATGAAATGAGGAGGTGTTGTCAGTTGTCATCCAAGAGCACCCAGGATTAGAACAATTAGCCTCAATAACTTTGTAGTTCTTAGGCGGCAGTTCATTGTTACAATTCGCTGAAACCTCGTCCGCTTGATTATCCAGCCCGTTGGCGTCGTCTTTTTTAGCTGGTGTGCTAGGTGGAGGCAATTCCAATTGTTCAGATATTATAACCTCTTTATCTGGCGGCCTATCTAGGCCGATGTCAGTTGTGTGTGCCGGGAGGAAGTATGCATTGATGAATATGAATGGGTCCGTGGCCCATATTCCAGTAGCTTCGAAACATTTAATAGCGGTTTTCATTGTTGCTCTTTAGACGAAAGCTGAACCAAAAAGCGTTGAAATTTGAAAGATAGTTACGACTTTCCCTGCGTGGCTTCGTAGCCATTTTCGAAGCTCATCACTATAACGAAGGCTTAAAGGCTTCATAAAACAAACATCAAGCGGCTGAAGTCTGTGAGAGCAATGTGGTGGTAAAGATAGCTACGAAACGCCACTCTTCCTCGCGTAGTCCATAACGTCAATGTATGTGGTATGTGCTGAGTGGCCATCTAATATAAGGAGAACTGGGATGTCCTTTGATGCCTTAGAAAATTCCACAAATTTTGGAAACTATACAAAGAATGATTCTGTGGCCATCCATGCGGTGCTGTGGACCTTAGCGCAACCTCCTTCTGCCAGTCCTAACTAAATTTTGTTCTGCTTCTTCTTTCGTGGAAAAATAAGTTTGAGGCATGTAAGCTCCGCTTGCTGACGTAATAATGAGGCTGGTTACTGTTTCGCCCCTTTCTGCAGATGTTAACGATCCTACTTGACGTTTCCCCTTGCAAGCTGCGATCTTCGATTGGTTTTTAGGATTAACCGAAACGCCTATTCCATCACAATTAGATATTTGAGAAGTCATTACTTTGTGTTTGTCATTACATTTGTTAGCAACGAAAATAAAATCTATCGACAGCTACTTTATTAAAACCCATGACTCTTGCACCAGATGTTGCTTCTTCATTGTTTCATGATGAAATAAACATTTCGATTTGTTTTGCTCGACATTTTCGAAAAAGTATCTGGGAAACGTGCAAAAATTGAAAGGCAAAACTGTGCACCTGCCGAAGTACGAGTGCGTATACTCATTTGAAACAATTTTCCTAAACCGCTTCTGATACGCTAGAAGTTACCGCACAGTTAACAGCAATTGTAGTTGACCGTCTGCCTGTATCGTATAAAGTACGGCACAGTAAAATATTTCTGTAGGGAGGACACAGCATCTCATCCTGAATGGAGGTTCATCTGTACGTGTAAAAGTAGCCACGTGTGCCACAGGGAAGTGTGTTGGGAGCCTTACCTTTCATGTTGTATATTAACATTACAGATAATATAAGTAAGCTTACATATTTCTAAAATGGTGCAGATATCGACATTGAGGTAACAAAGTTCGTGGGAAGCGATATGCACATACAGGGGATAGGAAAAATAATGTGAACACCTATACTTACATCTACATGGATACTCTGCAAATCACATTTAAGTGCCTGGCAGATGGTTATTGAAACCACCTTCACGAGTCTCTATTATTCCAATCTCGTATAGCACCCGGAAAGAATGATCACCTATATCATTCCGTACGAGCTCTGATTTCCCTTATTTTACCGTGGTGATCGTTCCTCCCTACGTAGGTCGGTGTCAACAAAATATTTTCGCATTCGGAGGAAAAAGTTGGTGATTGGAATTTCGTGATGTCCAGCCAAAATCCTGTATCATTTGTGTGACACTCTCTCCCTCTCTCCCATTTTTCGCGGTAATAGAAAACGTGGTGCCTTTCTTTGAACTTTTTCGATGTACTCCGTCAGTCCTATCTGGTAAGGATCCCACATCTCCCAGCACTATTCTAAAAGAGGACGGACAAGCGTAGTGTAGACAGTCTTTTTTGTAGCTCTGTTACTTTTTCTAAGTGCCTTGCCAATAAAACGCAATCTTTGGTTAGCCTTCTCCACAACATTTTCTATGTGTTACTTCCAGTTTAACTTGTTCGTTATTGTAATACCTAGGTATTTAGTTGAATTTACGGCTTTTAGATTAGACTGCAACTTCTCTGATTGTGATTCGTTTATTCTGCTTCACCAGGGATCTTGTGGGGCCAGTAACGACCTGATTTGCCGATATTGAGGGCGTACCTTAACTGGCTTCTGCCTTCATTGATTAGCGGCCGCCTTTGAAATGGTTGTACCACTCCTTTAGCCGTGTAGTACCCATTACTTTGTCCACAAACACATGATTGTTTCAACTTGAGAATCGCCAAGCTTGAAGCCAAATGTAAGGACAACACAGACACCTAGTCCCCGGGCGGAGAAAGTCCTCAACCCGGCCGGGAATCGAACCCGGAATCCCATGATCCAGAACAGAAACGCAAGCTACGAGACTCCCATTGGGGAGGACGACGGTTTAAATCCGCGTCCGGCCACCCTGATTTATGTTTTCCGTAATTTTCCTAAATCACTCCAAATAAATGCTGGGATGGTTCCTTTAAAAGGGCACGGCGGACTTCTTTTACCCTTCCTTGACGCAGTGCCTGCTCCGTCTCTAATGACCTCGACATCGATGCCACATTAAATACGATCCTGCTTCCGTCCCTCATTTAAAGGCACAGGTTTAACGCAATAAGTCGGGCGTTAAAAGTTAGAAACTGTGTACTCGTCTAAGGCAGCATAGTTACATGGCGCGAAAATTATCCAGATTATATTCACCGTGCATTTGTGAATGGCAGCACTTGGTGACTTCCGACAAACTTCATACACAATTTCTAAACTTTGCGAAACTTTTTTTCCCGCTGACATCCCTGACAGAATGATGAATGGAAAAAAAGACTTTTATCACTCCCACATTTTAGCTGTTTATGCAGTAAGGCGTCAGCACCAGGCATGAATTTTGAACTTATTACTTCTTTACTACTCACTCTATTCGCAATACATTTGTCTGACAGTATCCACACATATCGCTGAATGTACCTGAAAAATTATAGCATTGTACAACACCTAGTTCATTACATAAACAATCAGATGTTTTCGAAAAACTAGCTTCTCTTCAAACAGAGCCTCTTCATTTGCAAAGCGCTATGCGTCTTCAGGTCAAGTATTTAAGACATTAACTGATACGGAAAGTAAACGAACTTCTGAAGGTGGTTTACATATGTAACTTCCAGTCTTCAGATAGCAATTTTGAGGGGAGGAGGGGGTGGTGGTTACGCGGTCTATTTGAAACTTCACACTTTCCGCAAATGATGCAGTTGTCTGTAATGAAATACTGTCTGAAAGAAGCCACGCTCTGATAAGATTTCAGTGTAGTGCAAAGAGTGGCAACTTGGTTTAAATGTTCCCGAAATGTAAAATTGTTCGGTTCACAAAACGAAATAACCTTATCCTACGAGTAAAGTGTCAGCGAGTCAAATTCTCAATCGCTCAACTCACACGAATACCTGGGTGTAAAAATTTCTAGAGATTTGAAATGGAACCGTCACATAGTCGCAGTCTTACGGAAAGACGGTGGCAGGCTGCCATTCGTTGGTAGAATTCTAGGAAAATACAATCTGTGTACAAAATAAATTGCTTAGAAATCACTCGTGCGATCCATTCCCCAATATTGCTCGAGATTCTTGGATCATAATCACATACGACTGCCAGGCGATACTGAATGTATATAGAGAAGGGCAGCACGAATAGTCACAGGTTTGTTTGACCCGTTGGACAGTGCCACAGGGTTTCTGATGAAATTGAACTGGCAGGCGCTTGGAAACAAACGTAAAACATCCCGAGAAAGTCTACTTGGAATATTTCCGGAGGAATCCTTAAATGTTGGATACAGGCGAATGGTAGTCAATAGAGGGAATGACTGCGAATGCTTGTTTGATCTGCGTTCGCTTCCCTTAGCTGCGGTTCAAAGTGAGCCTAATAATATTCCCGGTGCGAGATGTAGTTGGCAGCTCTGTAAATGCTGACCGGTGAGTCGCTTAAGGCCCAGGCAAAATTAATCTCGGAGGGACACATCACGCTCTCAACAATTCAAATAGTATCATAACCGATTAAGCATATCCACTGAGGATGATCTAGAGCCTGTGACTAGTGTATTGGATATAAATACGGAAAACTGCAACAACTCACTCTTCGGAATATTTTTAATTCCATTAACTAGTTTTGTAGCCTTTACAGACTCACCTTCAAATGTGGCACAGAGAAATTACGCCTATATTTCGTTAGAGTGATGCCAGGTACTGGCTCTATGAGGAGGGGACAGAGAACTCTTTAATGTATCTCCATGAGCGACTGTTACATGGCAACATGTGTCTGAAAACAAATTCTTCCACTTACCGTGTCAGTGTGGGCGGTATTGCAGTTAATATCCACCTGGCTACTGCCATTTTAATTGTGTATTGGCCACAGATTAATCGTTTTTCAATATAAATATAAATACGAAATTTTACCATCACCATAAGGTTTACTACTGATGTGAGTTATAAAGATGTTCAATTAAAAGGATAGCATACTTTGCTGGGAAACAGTTTATTGGTTTTGTGCATATAACACGAGGGCGTGCTGAGAAGTAACTACTCCAAATGTTTTATTTGAAAACTCTTAAGCGTTCCAGTTAAAAAACGTTAGTAACATTCTACATCTTTATTCTCCATATCTGCAGCCCTCTGCTGCTAGAGGGATCCGATTTGTACCGTGTAACATAGCGGTATGTGATGTAACTATGTCGGTGCGTGAGAAACAGCTCAGAAAACTGAAAGCACGAATTCGAAGAGTTGGTCAGCATTACAACGCCAAACTACAGCCTAGCGCTGCGACGTCTGCAGCACTCCGATGCAGTTCGTTCACTGCCATCGATTGACCTCCACACAGCCCCGACTTGGCCCCAACCGATTTTCATCTGTCTCCAAAACTTACGGAACACATTCGAGGACGTTTATAGTTCGAAGCCGTGCAAGCAGAGGTGAGGTTGAGGCTCTGTTAGCATAGTCAGATATTCTACTGTGACGGTATCAACAAAATCAACATTTCACAAAATGAGACTACGTAGTCCGATGACTACAGCTTCAGTGCGCTGCAGCTGGAATTTGTTAACTCATGTAAATACTTGAGTGTATAAATTTGTAGGGGTATGAAATGGAACGATCACATAAGGACATTTGTAGGTAAAGCACGTGCGGTTCATTGGTACAATACTGGGGAATTGCAATCAGTCTACAGTGGAGACTGGTTACAAAATAATCGTGCCACCCATCCTGGATTATTGATCAGATTCATGGGACCCGTACCAGGTAGGACGAATAGGGGATATTGAACTTAAACAGAAAAGGGCAGTAAATAATGCTCACAGGTTTGTTTGACACATAGGAGGATGTCACGAAGATGTTCAGAGAACTGAACTAACGGACAGTTGATGATAGACACAGACTATCCCGTGGAAGAGCAAAGTATCGCGAGGAGGCCTACTTAGAAAGTTTCTAGAACCGACGATGCATGATGAATGTAGGAATGTACTGAAACCGCCTACGTATCGTAGCTTTAGGAAGCGTGAAGACCAGATTAGACTAAGCACAGCACGCACAGAGGCTTTTAAGCAGTCACAATTCGCACGCTCCATGCGTCAGTGGAGTGGGAGTAAGTCCTAATAACCGGTATAATGGCAAGTTCCATCTGCCATGCACTTCACGGTCGTTTGTAGAGTACAGATTATAAGCTGCCTATTTTTTGTTTAAATTTGGATTACAAGAAAATGGGCGTCTTGCAAAATGTCCTAAATAAGTCTCCTCTTCACCACCACCACCACCACCACCACCACCATCATCATCATTGGAACATACGAGGTATTCGATCTAATCGGGAGGAATTACAACTGCTCCTCCGCCTGCACTGTCCGCTCGTCCTTGGTCTCCAGGAAACCAAGTTGCGCCCGACTGACCGTATTGCCTTTACCCACTATACCTCGGAGCGGTATGACCTCACCCCTGTGGACGGTATCCCAGCTCATGGTGGGGTCACGTTGCTCGTTCGGGACGATGTCTATTACCATCCCATCCCATTGACCACCCCACTCCAAGCAATAGCTGTCCGCATTACTCTTTCTGCTTTTGCTTTTTCAGTTTGTACCGTCTACACTCCACCGTCATCTGCTGTTAGTCGGGCTGACATGATGCACCTGATCGATCAGCTTCCCCCGCCGTTCTTATTGTTTGGCGACTTCAATGCCCATCATCCCCTTTGGGGCTCTCCTGCATCCTGTCAAAGAGGCTCACTCTTGGCGGATGTCTTCAACCATCTCAATCTTGTCTGCCTCAATACCAGCGCCCCGACTTTCCTCTCGGACTCTACTCATACCTACTCCCACTTGGACCTCTCGATCTGTTCAGCCACTCTTGCCCGTCGGTTCGAGTGGTATGTCCTTTCTGACACCTATTCGAGCGACCACTTCCCCTGTGTCGTTCGTCTCCTGCACCACACCCCATCCCCACGTCCTTCGAGCTGGAACATACTGAAAGCTGACTGGGGACTGTACTCATCCCTGGCGACCTTTCCGGACCACGATTTTCCCAGTTGTGACAGTCAGGTCGAATACCTCACGGCTGTTATCATCAATGCTGCCGAACGTTCCATTCCTCGTACTACTTCTTCTTCACGTCGCGTTTCCGTCCCCTGGTGGAACGAGGCTTGTAGGGACGCTATCCGTGCTCGACGACGTGCTTTACGCACCTTTCGCCGCCATCCTACGTTGGCGAATTGTATAGAATACAAACGACTCCGAGCGCAATGCCGTAGAGTCATCAAAGACACCAAAAAAGCTTGTTGGGCCTCTTTCACCAGCTCCTTTAACAGTTTCACTCCCTCTTCTGTCGTTTGGGGTAGCCTGCGCCGGCTGTCGGGCATTAAGGCCCACTCCTCGGTACCTGGCCTGACCTCAGGTAATGAGGTCCTTGTTGATCCTGTGGCTGTCTCCAACGCCTTTGGCCGCTTTTTTGCGGAGGTTTCAAGCTCCGCCCATTACCATCCTGCCTTCCTTCCCAGGAAAGAGGCAGAAGAGGCTCGGCGACCTTCCTTCCACTCGCTGAATCTGGAAACTTATAATGCCCCCTTTACTATGCGGGAACTCGAACGTGCGCTTGCACTGTCCCGGTCCTCTGCTCCGGGGCCAGATGCCATTCACGTTCAGATGCTGGCACACCTTTCTGCGGCGGGCAAAAGCTTCCTTCTTCGTACCTACAATCGCGTCTGGACCGAAGGTCAAGTCCCCATGCGTTGGCGTGACGCTGTTGTTGTTCCTATACCCAAACCTGGGAAGGATAGACACCTTCCTTCTAGTTACCACCCCATTTCTCTTACAAGCTGTGTCTGTAAGGTGATGGAGCGCATGGTTAATGCTCGGTTAGTCTGGATTCTTGAATCTCGACGACTACTTACTAATGTCCAATGCGGCTTTCGTCGCCGCCGCTCCGCTGTTGACCACCTTGTGACCCTGACGACATTCATCATGAACAACTTTTTGCGACGGCGCCAAACGGTAGCCGTGTTCTTCGACTTGGAGAAGGCTTATGATACCTGTTGGAGAGGAGGTATCCTCCGCACTATGCACAGGTGGGGCCTACGCGGTCGCCTGCCCCTTTTTATTGATTCCTTTCTAACGGATCGAAAGTTTAGGGTACGTGTGGGTTCCGTATTGTCCGACGTCTTCCTCCAGGAGAACGGAGTGCCTCAGGGCTCCGTCTTGAGCGTAGCCCTTTTTGCCATAGCGATCAATCCAATTATGGATTGCATTCCACCTAATGTCTCAGGCTCCCTCTTTGTCGATGACTTCGCGATCTACTGCAGTGCCCAGAGAACATGCCTCCTGGAGCGCTGCCTTCAGCGTTGTCTAGACAGCCTCTACTCATGGAGCGTGGCAAATGGCTTCCGGTTCTCTGAAGAGAAGACAGTTTGTATCAACTTTTGGCGATATAAAGCGTTCCTTCCGCCATCCTTACATCTCGGTCCCGTTGTTCTCCCATTCGTGGACACAACTAAGTTTCTAGGGCTCACGTTGGACAGGAAACTGTGTTGATCTCCACATGTCTCTTATTTGGCGGCCCGTTGTACACGTTCCCTTAATGTCCTAAGAGTTCTTAGCGGTTCATCTTGGGGAGCGGATCGCACTGTCCTGCTTCGCTTGTATCGGTCCATAGTCCGATCGAAGCTGGATTATGGGAGCTTCATCTACTCGTCCGCTCGGCCGTCCCTCTTACGCCGGCTCAACTCCATCCACCATCGGGGGATACGTCTTGCGACCGGAGCCTTCTACACTAGTCCTGTGGAGAGTCTTTATGCTGAAGCTGCCGAGTTACCATTGACTTACCGGCGCGACGTACTGCTGTGTCGGTATGCCTGCCGGTTGTTGTCTATGCCCGACCACCCCTCTTAAGAGTCCTTCTTCGCCGATTCTCTCGACCGTCAGTACGGGTTGTATGTGTCTGCCCTGCTGCCACCCGGAGTCCGCTACCGTCGCCTGCTTCGACAATTGGATTTTGCCCTCCCTACCACCTTCAGAGAGGGTGAGAGCCCGACACCACCTTGGCTCCAGGCTCCGGTTCCTATTTATCTCGACCTCAGCTCACTCCCGAAGGAGGGTACTCCGGCTGCAGTGTATTGCTCACGGTTTGTCGAACTTCGTGCCCGACTTGCCGGTCACACCTTTATTTACACCGATGGCTCCAAAACTGACGATGGTGTCGGCTGTGCCTTTGTCGTCGGGGCCGCCACCTTTAAATACCGGCTCCTCTATCAATGTTCCAGCTTTACGGCCGAGCTTTTCGCTCTCCATCAGGCCGTTCAGTATGCCCGCCGCCATTCATCGTATGTACTCTGCTCTGACTCGCTCAGTGCTCTTCAGAGCCTTGGAGCTCCCTATCCGGTCCATCCCTTGATTCAGCGGATACAGCAGTCCCTCCGTTCTTTCGCTGATAATGGTGGTTCTGTCAGCTTTCTGTGGGTTCCCGGACATGTAGGAGTGCCTGGGAATGAGGCTGCGGATGCTGCAGCCAAGGCTGCAGTCCTCCTGCCTCGGCCAGCCTCCCATTGTGTCCCGTCATCTGACGTTCGTGGGGATGTATGTAAGAGGCTTGTGTCGTTGTGGTGGGATGCTTGGTCATCCCTCCAAGGAAACAAGCTCCGGGCAGTAAAACCGCTCCCAACTGCTTGGACAACATCCTCCCGACCATCTCGGTGCGAGGAGGTCCTTCTGACCAGGTTGCGGATTGGGCATTGCCGGTTTAGCCACCGCTATCTGCTCTCCGGTGATCCAGCCCCGCAGTGCCCTTGTGGTCTGGCATTAACAGTGCGCCATGTTTTATTGTCGTGTCCCCGTTTTAATCAATTTCGTGTTATCCTGTCCCTGCCATCTACTTTACCGGATGTTTTAGCTGATGACGCTCGAGCAGCTGCTCGTATTCTGCGTTTTATAACTTTAACTGGCTTGTCCAAAGACATTTAACCTTTTTACTTATTTTATCTGCATCTTTGTCATGTACTTCTGGTGTCCCCCCATCCCCTTGAGTTTTAGCAGATTCCATTTGCTCTAACAACAGTGACTGGGCGCTAATGACCTCAGCAGTTGAGCGCCCTTAAACCCTACCAAAAAAAAACCACCACCATCATCATCATCATCATCATCATCATCATAATGAGTGTTCTGCCCTAGGGCAGGTCTTCACATGTACCTCTCCATGTAGTCCCATCATTTGTTACCCTCTTGTTTTCTCACAACTATTACACTGTCCACCACCTGGTATGTTCTGCGTCGTCTTCTTCTTCTTCTTCCTCTTCCATTCACTATTTCCTCCATACAATCAATAAACAATCTCTTCTCATTCAGTGTCCATGCCAATTGTGTTTCCTCAGCCTGCTACCTTTAAAATTTCTCACTGTTCTCCCACTCAACATCACCTCATTTCTTACTGCGCCTGCCTATTTTATGCCCTATCAACGCACCCACATAAAAGCCTCCTGTTATGAAACGTCTCGTTGGCAATTGCTATACGTGTTTTCACCTCCTTGTTACTTCCAATGTCTTCCATAATAGCGCGTCGCAGTTATCTAAAAACACTAAATTGTTCTGTATCTTCCTGCCTAACATTACAGTTGTTCTTACTTTTCTTGCACTTATCACCGGACATTTTGCCTTTTTCTTATTATTTCTCATTCCAATTTACTCAGGTGTCTTGTTTAATTCTTTTAACATTTCAGTCATACTTCTTTCACTCTCTGCCAATAACACCACATGATCCGCGAGTCTAATACATTATGTTCTCCTAACAACAACCCGCTCCCCTCTATTTCGTTTCAAACGTTTTTGAATGACATGCTCCAAATATATTTACACACTAAGGAAAATAAACGTATCCCGGAGGAATTACCCCAGTGCGATGGAAATCGATACACGTGATGTACGTGTAGGGGCAAATGAATGATTAGAGTTGCAGAAAAACTGGATGATTAATTCAAGAGAAAGAGCTCCACAAATTGATAAGTCGACAACGTTTTGGTCCACCTCTGGCCTTTACGCGGACAGTTATTCGGCTTGACATTGATAAAGTTAGTGGATGACCTCCTGACGGATATCGTACCAAATTCAGTTCAGTTGGTTCGTTACATCGTCAAAATCGCGACCTGCTTTAAAGAACCTGCCCATTGTGCTCCAAACGTTCAAAGTTGGTGAGAGGCATGGCAATCTTGCTGAGCACTGTATTGTCTGGCATGTTCAAAAACAAACACGTAGATACTATCTCCGTGTGTAGTGCGTAAATTGTCGGCAGGCACCTCACTTAGTGTCCCGAGCAGAGTTCAAGCCGCCATAGAGACAAAGGGTGGACACACTGCATATTAATGTCCACTAATAGGTGTCTGTACACTTACTGATAGGATAGTGTATTTCGAAATGTTAGCAGAGGCCAGAAGTTGGAGCATTTGGCTTTCCGCTTAAAGCTTACGTGCGGCGAGTCGTAGTATCTCTAGAAAGAGACACCTCTGGCAGCACTAGTTAGTTGAAAGTGGCCATCAAACTAGCCGTGCTGTGCTCTCTACCTCCCGTTATTCTCGTGGCCGTCAGAGCTGCCGCAGCCAAGACGCGCCCTGGGTAAACGCTGCGGACGTCTGCAGTCGCGCCTCACAATCTGTCACGAATTATGAAATGTATTCGCAGATACCAATTGTAATACGACAACGGCTATACAATTTACTGGAAACGTACTGGATGTTCCGAAATTCCCATTACTAACTGCTAGAACTTGTAGAGGGGATGAGTACATAATACTCGTATTTTAAATTGTGACCCGTCTCCGGAAACGTACCGTGTGCTACAACCATTTGAAAACATGTTGGTAACGCTGGCACTTTGACAAGTAATTTGTTACACTGAAGAGCCAAAGAAAAACCGTGTAGGCCCCCCGCGAGCACGCAGAAGTGCCTCAACACGCCGTGGTATGGAATCGACTAATGGCTGAAGTCGCGCAGGAGGGAACTGACACCATGAATCCTGCAGAGCTGCCCATAAATCCGTAAGAGTACGAGGGAGGTCTCCTCTGATCAACACGTTGCAAGGCATCCCACGTATGCTCGATAATGCTATACAATTTACTGGAAACGTACTGGATGTTTGGGGAGTTTGGTGGCCACCGGAAGTATTTAACCTCGGAAGAGTGTTCCTGCAGCCACTCTGTAGCAATTGTGGTTGTGTGAGGCGTCGCATTGTCGTGCTGGAATTACCCACTTCCGTCGGAATGCACAATGGACACTCCAAATGCACACGCCATACGACGTGAGCCTCCACCAGCTTCAACAGTCCCCAGCTGACATGCAGGGTCCATGGATTCATGATGTTGCCTTCATACGCGTACACGTCCATACTCTATATACATTTTGAAATGAGACTCGTCCAACCAGGCAATATGTTTCCAGTCATCAACAGTCCAATGTTCGTACCGATGGGCCCAAATGAGGCGTAAAGCTTTGTGCTGTGCAGTCAGCAAGGGTACACGAGTGGGCCTTCGGCTCTGAATGCCCATATAGATGATGTTTCGTTGAATGGTTCGCATGCTGACACTTGTTGACGGTCAAGCACTGAAATTTGCTGTAATTTGCGGAATGGTTGCACTTTCGCCACACTGCACGATTCTCTTCAGTCCCCATTCTTGCAGGATCTTTTTCCGGCCGCAGCGATGTCGGAGAATTGTTGTTTTACTGGACTGCTGATATTCACGGTCCCCTCGTGAAATGGTCGTACAGGAGAATCCCCACTTCATCGCTACCTCGGAGATGCTGTGTCCCATCGCTCTTGCGCCGAGTATAATACCACGCTCAAAGTCATTTAAATCGTGATAACCTGCCACTGTAGCAGCAGTAACCGATCTAACAACTACGCCAGACACATGTCTTACACAGGCGTTGCCGGCGGCAGAACCATATTTTGCCTGTTTACATATCTCTGTGTTTGAATACGCATTATTATACCAGTTTCTTTGGCATTTCAGTGTAGATGTGACCCAGTACATCTATTGTTCTACAGTTTCACTCGTTAATAACCAAAGAAACAAAAAAATCGGTTTCAGAGACACTGTTTTTACAGGAGGGCCTTTTCCAATTCGAAATTAGAATGAAATTAATACCTTCAGCTGGTGACTGGCGTTGATATATATCAACGGAGACAGGTGAAAATGTGTGCCCCGACCGGGACTCGAACCAGGGATCTCCTGCTTACATGGCAGTCGCTCTATTCATCTGAGCCACCGAGGGCACAGGTACTACAGGGACTATCTCGCGCATGCCTCCTGCGAGACCCATGTTCCCACCTTGTACTCGTATGCCCACACACTACATTTGTAGTGTCCTTTCGGACATGTCCGAAAGAAGACACCATATCCATATAAAGATATTTGCCAATTCGCGTGCCCTGCGTCTCCATGGCGCACCACAGACGCACCTGCTGACGGTGAAGGCACGCTTTCTCGAAGACGTTGCGCAAATGTAGCGAAAAGCGTGTGGGGAGGAGTGAGGCGTTGTGGACAACGATCTTGATAAAGGCGACGAGCAGCTCTTCCAGTACTGTGAGCTTGGCCACACAGAATACTCGTGTCAGTGTATTCGGCAAAAGTGTACTCAGCAATGTTGCTCTATCACTCACAGACACATGAACGAGACTCGAACCAGTTCAGAGAGGTAGGACAGCCGCCAAATGACATCATACGATCCGACGTACGTACCCCCCCCCCCCCCCCAGGTGATGATTACCCTGTTGCATACCGTATTAGCAAAGATGTATTTATACGGCTGTAGTACGGATATTCGTTTCCATACATGGATTCCATTTCAAAATATCGTCACTCGGTTCCCTAGAAGTTTTTAACGGGAGTTTTGGAACATCCTGTATCTCTCCAGTAAATGTACAGCTGTTTCCGGAATTAGTTCATTCTGCAGCGGAGTGTGCGCCGATATGAAACTTCCTTGCAGATTATAACTGTGTGCCGGACCGAGACTCGAACTCGGGAGCTTTGCCTTTAGCGGGCAAGTGCTCTACCATCTGAGCTACCCAAGCTAGACTCACGCCTCGCCCACACAGCTTTACTTCTGCCAGTACCTCGTCTCCTACCTACAGCTGTTGTACCACATTCGAAACATACGGATGTATTTCAGGATTTCGGCGTTGTGCAACTTCGCAGAAACATGGCTGAATTACCCTGTATATTGTTATCATTAAAACGAAGCACTTTTCCGTCTCCATATCAAGAAGTATTAGGTACTATTTTCATCATTTCAAGCACTACTAAAGTTGCTAGGTGTAGGAAAAAATACTAATATCGTACTGAAAATATCGGACGGAAGCGATAGAATTCCTACAAACAACTTGAAGAAAATCATTTTGGGTACTAGGCCATGTCATTATAAAACAGTGAAACAACTAAAATAACGACATTTCGTCCATCGTTTGAACGATCCTCTTCAGAGCGAATAAATGCCACGAAATTTCAAATCAGCAGCAGCAAAATGAAAGTAAGATTTGGAAACAAATTCTATTTCTTCTTTCTTATCTTCGATTAATTTCCCGAATTTCTCGTCCGTTTCGTATGTTGCTTTCTTTATACGTTTCTAGAGCTTGCAATTTTACATAGTAACTCATGCCTGCAAACGTCGCCTAACGAGGCTACGGAGGATCAAAATACAGGCGTCAGCTCCGGCAAATGTTTGTAAATAGAGTGTGATGCCGTGATTATGTATCAATTTGTTGTAAGGGTCCCAGTACCGGAAACGAATGAGTCGAAAGTTAAAGGGGAAAATCGTTATCTTACCTCTGACGGTGGAATACAAGTACTGATACTGTCGTTGCTAACTTTCAAAGGTGGTAGTATGGATCAAAGTAAGAAAAAATGTCCGGTAAACATGGGCCACAAAATGCATACATGAGGAGCTATGAGCACTTGTTCAATAGTGGAGACATGTTTTCTGCAAGCGAAGACGAACAAGTCCTCAAAGCTCTTAAGGATTGCATTTTACAGCCCATGTGTACTGGACATTGCTTTCTTCTTTCGGTCCATATTACCAACTCTGAAAGTTTCCTGCCCTACATTTTAGGTACAACACTACCAGTACGTACTGTCACACATAACAGGGATGTCTTCTCTTCTAATTTTCCGTTATAGGGACATAACCTCAAATTGATACGTTTATCCATCTCCATCATAGAAAATTCGTAAAATCTTCATTGATCTCCCTGTATACACATATTTTACAGACTGCAGCGCCTGTAACTTATATACTCTGTAGCGTCGCTGGATGACGTTTCCAGACATCGATTCCTATGTAAAACTTCATCAGCTAGGTCCCCTCTACAGAATCGACAAGTGTGTAGCATGGCGTGTGAAACATTCTGTATGCAAAGTGAATAACATGGAAGAAGGGGCTAGACACCCCCCCCTCTCTCTCTCTCTCTCTCTCTCTCTCTCTCTCTCTCTCTGTGTGTGTGTGTGTGTGTGTGTGTGTGTGTGTGTGTGTGTGTGTGTGTGTGTGTGTACAACTGCTGTCTGATTTCTGGCAGAGCTCTAGATAACATGCCGCTCACTGCATTTTATCCCTGGTTACATCTTAAATTCAGACTGTATATTCTGGGCCGGCCGGAGTGGCCGAGCGGTTAAAGGCGCTACAGTCTGGAACCGCACGACCGCTACGGACGCAGGTTCGAATCCTGCCTCGGGCATGGATGTGTGTGATGTCCTTAGGTTAGTTAGGTTTAAGTAGTTCTAAGTTCTAGTTGAGTCCCATAGTGCTCAGAGCCATTTGAACCATTTTTTGTATATTCTGGTTAAAACTGTCAAAAGTTATTTTCTACGTCTAAAGATGTTATAAATATGAGTTGAATTTCTTCAACCGATCTCTAACGGCTAGCGTATTCTCTCGAAATTGATTTTCCTCTAGCTCGTCTTCTCTAATGTGTTCCATTCCTCTGTAAATATTTTGGATCAGTATTTTCAACCAGGACGTATGAAAGTGATGGTTCGGTAGTATTCGTACTTATCACTATTTGCCTTATTTGGAATTTCTGTTATTTTTTTCGTTTAGTCTGAAGATTTAGCAGTCACGTCAGCTAGCATAGATGTTGAGGAGTGAAGCAGCAAACGCCGACAGAGTGAGTCCTCGCCGGTGCTGCACTATAGTCAACTGAGTCTATGAGGGACTAGTAGCGACACCTAGCAGCGAAGTGATAACTGAGTGTGTGAGGGACTGGCAGTGACACCTGGCAGCAAAGTGATGAACCGCAAAATGGCCGCGAAAATTGAGTGACTTAAATGTCTAGTTGCTGTTTATTTCTTCCTTTACACTATTATTACAAAACAGACTATGGCATCACTGCTCGGTTTGTCTGTTACCATATCATTGTGTATTTCACGCGTTACAAAATAATTCTTGTTCTCCTAACATATAATGCAAACTACATCTCCAGTGACATTAATGTACGCAGCATGTTACATTCATCATTCCCTCTTTGTAATTTAGTATTACTAAAAGTTTTGTCCGCACTTTTAAGCATTAAAAATGGGTATGTGGCTCGGAATTCAATAGCAAAAGAAACAGCCATACTAGCAGACAGTCTCTTTCTCATTAACAAAAATACGAAATGTAGGTTCAATTTCCTCTGCGCAGTGAGGTGTCGGGGCTACTGTTACATTAAATGGTACGAAAATAACCGCACGGTATTGTGGGTTAAAGAATTTTGAACAGCAAGGGGAACTGTAGGTAAGTTTCTTGCAATGCAACGTTAGTGATATAATAGTACAGCAATAATAGACGTTTGTCATCCCTTTTTCTTATTTTACAAATTCACTCATTACTGATGGCAAACTAGACTTAACCTGTAGAGGTAGTAATATAATTTCTTTTCTGATCCACAATATACTTTTTGTAAAAGTAGAGGCAGAGAGGTTGTCATATAACTATTAATAGAAATATTATATGAAATATATGGACGTGTTAGTAAAATCGCCAAGAAATTCCTCTTATTGATGTTAAGTGTAATCTGTTTGCTTCAGCATTCAGCTCACATAAAACCACGAGAAATATCGTTTTGCATACAAAAAAAGAGTTTGTCTCATTAGTGACCTGTGTCATATCAGACATCTCATTTTAACACTACAATAATTTGAGAAAAAAAGCCTGTGTTCGTTTTTAAAAAATGCAATTAGTGAAAACAATGTATTTTTAAAAGGTATTGTCAACTGATACGAAACGATTTCTTGTACAGAATTTATTTATCACATAGTCAATCATGATACTAAAAAAATCGCATTGTTGGCTTGTGTTTTGCTATTGATATAATATTTTGCATTTTCTTATGACTTTGAAATAATTCCTGCTTTTTCAGCACTGAGAATGTGTGAAATACAGTATGTAATATATGAATCAGTATAATAAATTATTTTTTTTCGGGTATTGACTGTTAACTACAAGAAAATGCCAGATGTTTGGGTATTTACCTCAGCAGTATTCAGCACACGAAGGAAAACAAAATCTTTTATTTATTTATTTAGGCAAGGTTTTTACGAGTATTTCATAGTTGTAATCCTACAAATATTAATGATACCATGCACAGTCTTTTGATAGTGAGATATATTAAGTACCTTAAAATATATGTAAATGAAGTCTGGTGAAGAAAGTGTGTGAATTAAAATGTTCGCAACAGCATAATCAGGTTTAGTTTGTAGTGTGGGAGTGAGCGCCACGTGGGATCCAAAGCACGGACCCCACGGGGGTACCCGGTATGCGCCACATGCCAGGGCAGAGGTGGAGGCTAGTGTTCGGAAATCTGAAAATTCCAGCGCCGGCCGGGGATAGAACCCCGACCCGGCTGGGGCAAATAGCCCCCGCCGAGGCGCTGGAACGTTCCAGACCCCTTACCACTAGACCACCGAGGACCCCGGCTGTTTCCTGCTCTGGAGTTCAGCTAGTGGTCGTAGAGCCCTTCCTGCTGTCCTCCGTGTTTACACCGAGGCAGCAGTGGCATGGTATAACAGGAAGTGTTTACCTGCGTCCGCTGGATGTCCACTTAGTGTACGACTTATTTACGCGGCTGACGTTCGTGTCGCTATAATGTCCTTAGTTGCGTTACAATTATTTGCGGGGACCGAAAATCTGCCTATGCAGTTACACGCAGTCGAGTCTCACTATTTGAACCTCTGTAATTCGATCGTGTTGTCAAGACCCATGTAAGAACTTCTATTTATCGAAGAAACCGCATGTGTTCGGTACATTCCATAAACGGAAGCGACTGTCGTAACAGACAGCCCCGTAAACATTTTGTAATGAAGTGTCAGCCGGTACGTAATACTCGATATCTGGAATTGTTTTATCGTTTATTAAGATAATCGTTTCACCCCTATACACTTCGAAAAATTCCCGTGTTTTCTCAATAAAGCATAAGCACAGTACATAAATCCGTCGCGAAAATGACATCGAAGAAGTACAAGTGTTCGAGTACCACAGAAAAGAAGTGGGTCCTTGAAGGTATGGAACGGAGAGCAGAACAAAAATAAGATGTAACGTTTCGCGATTTCCTGATACTCGCTGTAGACACTCCAGAAGCAGGAAGATAAATTTGATGACGTCTCATGAGGAGCGAGGAATAAATTCGCTCTCAAATATCTATTGTACGAGATGCCTCGCCGCCTCTTGAAGGGTTTCATGGGATTCTGCGGCCGTGGACTTGGCGACCCGTGAGTCAACGCGGTGTTTCTGACCACATACATTTTAGCTGCGGGTTCTCCGACCTTCAAAGGAAGCCGCGACCATGGGGAGGCTCTGCCTGTCCTTTTGTAATAAGAACGCCCCTCCACGTGTTATCTAGGCTTAAGACTGTCTATGCACATAGTGCATAGCCGTGTTTTAAGAAATATTTATTTTTTACCTTTTCCATTCTACAGCATTACTTCCTGTCTTATTTTACGAACTTTTCGTAGGAATGTCGTAAATTTTAAACGTCATAAATCCACCGAGTCATTATGTGTTCTTAAAATATTTTTTAACTCTTTTTCAACACATATGTATCTTTTACCTCTTTCACTGAAGATGCTGACCAACGGATTATTTTTTATTTTATTTTAGGTATTGATTTTATTGCATTCTCCTTTAGCGTGTTGATCAGAAATTGTAGGTTTAGATACCTTTGCCTTATTGAGTATCGTTTGCTATGCCAAACTTCGACAGCATTCATGGTCCTGTGCATCGAATTGATGACGGTAGATAGCTGGTCGAAATCACCTCGAAAAAAATTCTCTGAACGCATATAACTTTGATACAGTTGTGTTAGGTATCGAGGTATTACCTAACGCAACTGAAGCCGAGTTAGGAGTGAATTTATTTCGAAATAATTTCGGTCGATTGTCTGTCTTCACCAGTTCCACATTTCAAATGGTGTACTAGGATTATCCATCTATTTGCTGACTATATAATCTACGAATTCATGATCTTTTCGCCACTGGGCATTTGCTACGCTGTTACCATCCATGCATCATCAAGGCAGTCCGGTGAAAGATGTGCTTTACAGCATACATGCGGCAAGACAATCGAACTACTTCTTCATCCCTGTATTTCTTCACTAATCCCAGTTCTTGTATGTCTTCCAAAGGCATTGCTTGAAATGAAAACTACAACTGGAAATAATGTCTCGGAGAACACTGTTTCCATAGCTTAATTTGCAGCCATTTCGAAGTCTAGCACTGCAGTTTTAAATGACAACCCAGTTATGACATTTCTCGGTTCAGAAAAAAATATTTCACAATTATTTCGACTTTCTTCTGGTAGAAAAGCTAGTCTTCCGTGCTTCAGATATCAACATGCAATGGTGTACCGTTGCTTCAGTTGTTTCGAACAACTCTGAAATGTCCCTCCATAAGAAGAGATTTATTTTCACACATTTTCTCCCCTTCTTCGTAACTGATCACCAGGATTCATTTGTCGGGAACAGATTTATTATCAATTTTCAAAAAAACTTCAGTCACTTTGAAAATCTCTTCGCGCAGCTGAATCCCTGAACTAATGCCATGGTTATGGGACATCCCAGTAGCTTCCCTTACACAGTGCAGCCTTTCTCATAATTCGTCATACTTGCGAGTAATCTAAACCTTTATCTCGCAAATCTTGAAATTGCTCTTTAAACCTTCGGAAAACAGGCACTGTTTCCTCTCCGCAGACTGTTTGCCAGCAGTTATGCATTCGTTTCTCAATCTCCACATCTTTTCGTCAGGTTGGGCGAGAAACTTACTGTTCAGCAGTGATTCTACCATTTACAATTTTTAAACTGCCGCTGCTCCTATTTCGTCCGGAGTTCATGCACAGGCAATTCGTGTACTTACCACATTTTCGGTGCTCCTGGTACCAATTAGCATCCTTTCCCCTTTCTGTTTCCTTTTCCTAACTACACGGTCCAGTCACATTATCGTCATCACCGCCTGTGTCCGACGTTAATGTGCAATAACCACTCACAGACAGCAGGTGGCAGCACTAGCAGTGTAGGGTATGCGTAATGCGGAAACTCAACGATTTATGTGGCATCCAAAAACACATAATCATTACCTTTCGGGCCACGGGTGGACATATTTTCGAAACGGCAAAGTTCGTAAAATGTTGGCGTGTTGCCATATTTCAAGTATGGCGCTGTCCAGAACCGACGTTGAGGCCGTTGTGGTGCCCCACAGGCCACATATGACAGGAGTTAAAGAAGGCTGCAGGTGAATAACGTGCAACTGTTCAGCAAGGGGCTACCAACAGTGTCTCTTCAAAGACCACTAGGCGAAAAATGCTGCGTGTGGGTCTCCACGGCAGACGCCTGGTCCACAAACCTATGCTGACTGCTGTTTATCGGGGACGAAGTCTTGAATTTCCACGCCAGTTCTGCGACTGGGCGTCCACTGCACGGTGCCAAGCGGGCTTTTCAAGTGACAGACAGACGTTGGCGTGTAGGGCGTGATTCACCTGAAAGTGAACACCCTGCAACAGTCGACGGCAGGGTTAAGACAGGAGGAAGGATCGTTATGGTCTCAGAAACGTTATCGTGACACTCCCGTCGTGATATCGTCGTTCTGGAAGGCACAGTGGATGAGCAGAAATATCCGTCGGAACCAATGCCACACCTACATGGAGTTTATTTTCCCTCGGAACCTACCAGCAGAACAACTGAATCTGTGACACAGCTTGCAGTGTACGTGCGTGGTCTGAAAAGCACCACGATGAGTTTGCTGTACTCCACCGACCACCAGGCTTCCCGGGCTTAACGGAATCGAGAATATGTGGGACCACCTCGATGAGGCTCTTCGTGTCCTGGGTCCTCAACCGACAAACATAGCGCAGCTGACTAAGGCACCGGCGTCGGCATGGCTCAGTACCTCACTGACTCCTGCCCCTTTCTCAGTTGTCCGCGCTTCGCGTTAATTGTATCCTCCTACAGTGAGTCGATGACGACACTCTCCCGTACAAGACAGCATCATCAGCAGCCGCAGATTGCTGTTCACTCTGCCTGTCACATCATTTATGTCTATAGAGAATAACAGCTGTCTGTTACACTCCTGACGATACCCTTGTCTCTGATCAACGCTCGCCGTCGAGAGCGTACTGGTATCTGTTGTAGTCTTTGAGCCACTCACATATCTGGGAACCTACTCCGTATGCTCATACGAGGCCCTTCGTTAACAGCGTGCAGTGGAGCACAGTGTCAAAGGTTTTTCTCAAATCTAGGAGAGTGCAATCTGCCTGGCACCCTTCATCCGTGGTTCGCAGTATATAATGTGCGAAAAGGGCAAGCTGCGTTTCACACGAGCTTTCTAAAACCGTGCTGATTTATGGACATAGGCTTTTCGTTGTCTAGGAAATTTATTATAATCAGATTCAGAATACGTTCTAAAATTCTGCAGAAAATCGATGTCAAGGACACTGGTCTGTAATTTTGCACATCCTTTCTTTTACTCTTCTACTACACGAGTGTCACCTGCGATTTTTTAAACTGCCTTAGGTTGGACCCATTACAGGTGTAATATTCAGAAGGCAAATGTATATTGATCTCGTTATATACGGGTGCCACTTGCGCTTTTCCCAGTCGTTTGCGAAATACTGCTGGGCAAGAGATAGGCGATAAATGCGAATGAAGTAAGTAAAACCGAAATTGTTTTAACCTACTCGATGTCGCTGAATCCTTTCCACGCGATGCGTCCTTGAGCGGATCAAACAGGTAGCAATAAATGCTCTACAAATGTGGTTGACTTTTGAAGTTTTTCTTATGAGTTAATTACACTGCAGACAGCTTCCATTCTGCATAATATCAGCAATATGAAAATGAAAATTCACGGAAGTCAAATCTGGACTGAAGGGACGATGACGTAGAGTCTCCCAGCCCATTATGGTTTCTTTTTCCTTCCAGTGGTTTCTTGGATCAGCTGCGCTGTGTGTGGGCGCGCATTGTTGTGTAATATTATCACGTCTTTTCTTTGACATTGGCGACCCTTTCCTCTCATCGCTGGCTTTACTTTGTTGGTCAGAGTCGTCAGCGCTGCGTCCTGTACGCTGATCTTCCAAATAATCACCAAAATACAACTGTGGCATCCAGATGATGGCCAGCATCTCTTTCCTCGCTGATGCTCGAGTTTTGAATTTCTTTCGGACAGGTGAGCTGGTGTGCTTCCATTTCACGCCTGGTCTTTTCGAGTCGGGTTCACCATTTTGAACGAAAGTTTCATCACACGTTAAAATCTCGATCAGAAAAGCTTCACCTTCACATTCATAGCACTCTTTGTTTCCTGGTGTTCTTGTGTGAATTCTTTCGGGACTCACGTTGGACTTGTTTTGCTGTTCTTGAGCATGTCACTGACAACGTTACGAACTGTGCCGCTACCTATTGCAGCTATTTTGCTATTCAGTTCTAATGCAACACGTCGGCCATCAGGAGTAATGTCGTCAGACCCGGCTTTAACCGAAGGAGGAGACACTTCAATTGGCCGGCCACGGCGTTTTTCATTTGTCACTGAAGTTAGATTGTTTTTGAACTGTCCTACGTATTTATCGAAAATTTCCGTCGTTCGCACAGCTTCGACCACACTGAAAAATCATTAGAGAAAATGTTTTGGCCGTTTTCCACCTTCTGAAAGGGAAAACGCATCGCTGAACGTTGCTCAGTTAATTTGGAAACTTGAACCCGACGCGTCATTGTTCATTGCAACATTAAGGTTATAAATAAAATAGTTTTTTGTTTGTCAGCCGCCCTCAGCTCATCTGTGTCATGCCAACCTAAAGTCATGAAACTACAAAAATTCTTCCTACAAACTATTCGACTTCATCAATTTGCCTTTGCAGGGGAAAGTCAGGAAGGAGTATGCTCTTAGTATTTAATCGGTCATTTCAAGTTGATGAGAAAGTTAAAAGAAACAAATAGCAAACCATTGCTCATTTAATTACGAACAACATTTATCAGAGTAACTTTTAACCCAAACCTTAAATGTCATTATATATATGAGACTCCTCGTTCGCACTCGTAGCCGCATCGCTTGGTAAGAGTACGCACTAACACGAATAACAAGAAAATGCACCATGACCTTCATAAGCTGTGCATTCTTCATGCCACTGTTGGGAGTAATTATCACACTTAATACGGTCTTCCGTGACAGACTCCTTTTAGTCTTCAATACACCTTGGGCAGTTCAAAACATGAAGTTGGAATAATAGACAATTGTCAAGGTGATTCGATAAACCCTATGCCAGGCACTTAGATGTGTTTTGCAGAATATCCATGTAGGTGTAGATCCCTCCTTGGATTGTGCCCTGATTGTTGCTGAAGATGATGGCGCAGTTTAATCCAGATTAGCCGTAGAGACTCTACGTTGTTCGTTACTGATATTTTGTCCCTTGGTTTAGTTTGTTTTTCTAACAATGCATTTTTGTACGTAGACTCAAACAGAATTTCGGATGTTTTTGCAGCTTGCTTTAGATGTTCGAAAACCTAAAATTGTGCAGTTCACAAAACGAAAAACATAGTATCCTATGACTACAACAGCAATAGCTCTCATTTCCAATCGGTCAACTCACACAAATACCTCGGTGTAACACATTGTAAGGATACGAAATAGAAGCAGGACTGAATAAAACTCAAGACGCGTTCATAGGATTTGTAGACCTGGGAAAGCGTTCGACAATGTAAAATTGTGCAAGATCGAAGTTCTGAAAAAAGTAGCTCTAGGGAGAGACGGGTAATATATTCGTACAAGACCCAAGAGGAAATATGAATGAAAGACCAAGAACGAAGTACAAGGATTAAAAAGGGAGTAAGACTTTGATATAGTCATTCGCCTCTACTGTTCAATCTACGCATCAAAGAAGCAACGACGAAAATAAAAGAGAGGTTCGAGATCAGACTGAAATACGGGGTGAAAGAATATCAGTGACAATATTTGCTGATAACATTATCGTCCTCAGGAAAGTGAATTACTGCAGGATCTGATGAATGGAATATACAATATAATGAGTGTAGAATTTGGGGTGAGAGTAGATCAAAGACAAAAGTGATGAGATGAAGCATAAACGGGAGCAGCGAGAATCTTAACATTGGTGATAACGAAGTAAGAAATGGAACCATCACATTGTCTCAGTCAAAGGTAAAGATGGTGGCGGACTGTAATTCATTGTTAGAATTAAAGGGAAATATAATCAGTGCACAAAGATGATCTTTTTCGAACTATTGGTGTGACCCATACTCTAATATTGCTCCAGTGTGTGGGACCTGTCCCATATACGACTAGCAGGGGATATTGAACTGTTCATAAGAAAGTCAGCACGAATGGTTACAGGTTTGCTTGGCCCACAGGAGAATGTAACAGAGATGCTGAAGAAATTGGCAGAGGCCTGAAGATACACGTAAGCTATCCGGAGAAAGCCTACTTGCTAAAAATTTCTAGAACATACCCTAAATTTTGAATACGCGAGGTGTGTTGAAAAAAATTTCGGAACATTCGTAATTTCGCGCCAATGGGGTGTTGGGGCGAAATGCAGTTGACATCCCTGCACACGCGTGTGCTTAATGTGTAACTGCGGGAAGTTTCATTGTTGTATGTCTGTTAGCTTATTGTTCAGTGCTGTATTGAGTAGAACGTTGCGTCGCACAGTTGGCGAACTTCGAGAGGGGATAGTTAGAGGAGCAATGCGCCTGCAATAAATTTTGCGTGAAACTCAAGAAAACCGACGCTAGGGGTAGCCGAGCAGTCTTAGGGGCCTTGCCACGGTTCATGCGGCTGCCCCCCGCCCGAGGCTAGAGTCCTCCCTCGGGCATGGGTGTGTGTAAGTGGTGCAAGCCTAGGGACTGATGACCTCAGCAGTTTGGCCCCATAGGAACTTAAAAGCTAAACTCAAGAACACCTTTACAGACACACACCAAATGATGCAGGAAGCCTATGGTCATGACTCGGTGCTACGGATGGTTCACAGGGTTTACAAAAGGGCGGACGGAAGTTAAAGACGACCCTCGTCCAGGACGTCCTTCGACTTCTGCCAACAACGCTTGTGTCAGGAACGTCAACGAAAATATGCGTGCTGAACGAAGACTGACTGTCCGATAGATTGCAGAAGAATGTAACATTGCAGTTGGATCGTGAAATCCTAATACAGCATGTTGGAAACTATCGTGTTGCCTCCAAATTCGTGCCACGGCTCATGAGTCAAGAGCAGAAAGACCTTCGCCTCGCAATCTGAGAAGAGCTTTAGGATCACCCAAATGAGAACGAGATGCTCCTTAAGAAAATTACAACTGGTGATGAGACGTGGGTCTGCAGTTATGACGTTGAGAACAAGGTTCAGTCATCGCAGTGGGTAGGGAAATGTTCTCAACGATCAAAAAATAAAAAAAGCTTGTCAGGTCAGCTTGGCCCTTGCAGACATTTTTTTATTTCCAAAGTTGAAAACCAAGTTGGGAGGACGAAGATTTGTTAACGATAGACGCGCGGTCCAGCGAAAGGCGAACACAGTCTGCTCCCGGAAGTGGAAACGGTGTTGGGAGTGGTGTTTCAGTCGTGGGGGAGATAATATACAAATAAGTGAAGGTAAGCGTAGAAAAATTTTGTGGACAAAGTTGCGGAATTTTTTGAACAGACCTCGTAGACGAAAGGTAGTGAATACTGGCAAGTGGTCTGCAAATGTTCGTACGGTTGCGTTCGCTTCCATTCGCTGCTGTGGAAACTGGGCTTAATAATAGTATTCCCGGTATGAGATTTAATTGGCAACTTTTGAAACGTCCCCTTTGAACAATAATACACGACTGTCCTTTACCTGACACACAATATTTTTTAGCGCAACGCAATCTGACTTTCAAAAAAATCCCTACGAAAGAATGGCCCTGACTAACATTAACCTATACGTTTCACAAATCACTTACCTCACAAAAATCTTCGCTGCTCAAGCTACTGCAATACAGCGAGCGCCACTACTGCCAGCTAAATAAAAGATTCAAACTACTGAAGGCACTAACTACTGATAGGGATAGTTAGCAAATGAAAGATATTAATAGAGAACAAACAATGTATTTACCTTGATATCATCATATATAAATATAGCAGTTCATGACAAATTTCAAAACTCCGCCATCTCTCTCCCCACATCCACCACTGCTGGCGGCTCACCTCCAACTGCGCAACGCTACGCGCTGTTCACAGCCAGCTGCCTAACACTACAATGGCGAGTATTACAACAATGCAAAGCAGCCACAGACTGCACACAGCACAGCCAGTGATTTTCATACAGAGGTGGCGTTACCAATAAAAAAACCTAAACAGCCTACTTACATAGAGAAAACATAAACAGCCTACTTACATAGAGAAAACATAAACAGCCTACTTACACTTTGTAAACGCTGAGCTGTGCGCCGCTTACAGCCCAGGCAAAATTATTCTCGGAGGGAAACATCATTATCTCCTTCGTGCCTAAAGTTGCTTCGGCCAACTCAATTGCCAGGCCGATAGCTCGCTATCCTACTCCTCTGCAAGTAACACTTCGTCTAAAACCAAATGCACGGTTGTGTAGGGGGGTCCACGTTTGCGAGTAACTGACGAAAAAAGAAATTCTGTTCTTTGTGTGACACTCTGTAGCATTAAGAAAGCTGAGTGACATTACTTGGTTTGTGAGGTGTAATGGAAAGGATATAGCTTCGCATGTTGTGTTCGGGTACCAAGGTTTAAAAGCCTGAAGTCTTCTATTGCAGAAGTAAGGAGCGCAACAATCAAGTGATTTATGAACAGTAAGTGTACACATTTTTGCTCGGTTGATTTTAATTGAGGTTGCAATGAGCAGGTCAAGCAAGTGCCGTACTGTAGAGATTCGATTCCCGGCGGGGTCAGGGATTTTCTCTGCCTCGTGATGGCTGGGTGTTGTGTGATGTCCTTAGGTTAGTTAGGTTTAAGTAGTTCTAAGTTCTAGGGGACTGATGACCATATATGTTAAGTCCCATAGTGCTGAGAGCCATTTGAACCATTTTGTAGAGAGCTCGAGCAAGAGGAGCGTTTTGTAACAAGTGTTTATCCTTATTTTGGATAGTTAGCTTTCTTATCTGAGAAGTAGTTGTGGGTAGCACTTGAAATGCATCACGACTAACTAAATACCCTCCACCCCTCATGATTTTAAAAATAAAAGTGTTCCCAGAAAAGTTGTTCACTCTACAGTTTATTTGTGCGCCAAAGTTAGTTGCTACGATTGGCTAAAGGAAAAGTTTTGCAGAACCACGGGAAATCACTTCTTCAAGTGGCTGAGAATCTCTTAATGAATAAAAATTCTGTACTGAAGATTCCAAGGTGGGAGACGCAAGATTCCTCCCCCCGTCTCCCCTCCCCCCTCCACCCATTGCTATCCTCCTTTTCCTATAGCAAAAAAATTAGAGAAATTTCCGCTGTGAAACTATTTGCAAACAAGAGAACGGCCCTTGAAATTTAACGCTTCAAAGTTTTAAGCCCTGCTCATTGCGGATATTGATTAGAAACTGTTAACCCACATGTGAAACCTGGGTACATAATCCCTGCGACATTTGATCAACGGTGTTCCTTAAGGTCAGGTTCTCATTCAAAACGTTCGAAAATTCAATTTCTTTGTAGTTGCATTTTTTTAAAGGTGCACTTGTCTACACTCTTGGAACGGAAAGGTTTTTTGTAATCCGTGCTTTACATAAGTTTCTACAGCCCATTGTTTGAAGCAGTGTCACGGTTGCCATGATCCGCGCGGTGCAGCCGCGCTGTCTCAAACGCCTTAAACCGGCTCGCGCGGCTCCCCCCCCCCCCCCCCCCCCCCCCCCGTCGCTACGACTGGCTACGAGGTTCGAGTCCTCCCTCGGGCGTGTGTGTGTGTGTGTGTGTGTGTGTGTGTGTGTGTTGTCCTTAGCATAAGTTACTGTAAGTAGTGTGTAAGCATAGGGACTGATGACCTCAGCAGTTTGGTTCCATAGGAGCTTACCATAGACAGACGGTTGCTATGGGACACACTTGAGTCGGAAACGCTCTGCTCAGGTAAGCTTGTCCGTCCGCTTTTAGAATACTGCTGCGCGGTGTGGGATCCTTACCTGATAGGATTGTCGGATTACATCGATAAAGTTCAAAGAAGGGCAGCAGGTTATATCGCGAAATATGGGAGAGTGTCACTGAAATGATACAGGATTTGGGATGGACATCATTAGAACAAAGGCGTTTTTCGTTGTGACGAAATTCCATCATCAACTTTCTCCTCCGAATGCGAAAATATTTTGTTGACACCGACCTACATAGGGAGAAACGATCACCTCGATAAAATAAGGGAAATCAGAGCTCGCACGGAAAGATGTAGATATTCGTTCTTTCCGCTCGCTATACGGGATTGGAATAATAGAGAATTGTGAAGGTATATGAAGATAGTAACCGCTCTCGAAAGAACAGATACCATTGATGATGACTTTGCCGTGTGGTTCTAGGCGCTACAGTCTGGAACCGAGCGACCGCTACGGTCGCAGTTTCGAATCCTGCCTCGGGCATGGATGTGTGTGATGTCCTTAGGTTAGTTAGGTTTAATTAGTTCTAAGTTCTAGGCGACTGATGACCTCAGAAGTTAAGTCGCATAGTGCTCAGAGCCATTTGAACCAACACCTGTCGGCAGCCGTGGCGTTTCAATTAATTATCATTTATTCTAGAGAAGCTGCACGGTCGTCAGTGGCACCTGTTCTTTCGAGAACAGTTACTATCTTCATATATATAGTTAAAGGCTACCCAGCCACTGACCGTCTGTGCGAATGGGCACAGGCTGCCCGAACTCTTACGGGAATCGCCACCTCAGTGTGCGCTAGTAATGAGTGGATGGGCAAATACCTATTAGGTACATAACGTATGTAGATTGTGGACAGTTGGAAATGTGGGTCTCTCGGGAAGCGTGCAAGGGATAAGTCCCTGCAGTCGTGCTATTCATTTGTGTCCTCGGTGGCTTAGATGGATAGAGCGTCTGCCATGTGAGCAGGAGATTCCGGGTTCGAGTCCTGGTCGGGGCACACATTTTCAGCTGTCCCCATCGAGGTATATCAACAACACCTGTCGGTAGCTGAGGGTTTTAATTAATTACCAATTGTGAAGGTGATTCCATGAACCCTTTGCCAGGCACTTAAATGTGATTTCCAGGGTATACATATAGATGTAGATGAAAACTCGTCCCGTGACGCACGTGCACAAAATGATTCATACTGCAGAATGCATGCAAACATACTCACCGAAAATACTGACCAATGACGAGTGCAGGCTGCCTAGTGCTGCATATCCAGATTATTAGACAGATCGGCTTTTCCTGCCAAGAAGAACAGGGAATTGCTATCTAGGAACAAGCTAGAAGAAGCTAGAGAAGGGTTGGTAAGTACTCCTTGAATTGCAGACTAAACGTAAATAACGAAAATACATTTTTGGTAAAAAAAAATTGGTCAAAACATAATCCTTGGTCCTCCATATTGGATTAGCCGTTTTGAATATTGAACATCTAACTTCAGATTCGTGTTGAGCGACATTCAAAATATATATATGTAACACTTAGTTCATGCAAATTGAAGTAATAATACAACTAAAAGTTTTCCCTAAACCTTCAACTTTTTTTTTTTTCTTCTTCTTCGAGAAACGATTTTCTCAGAACGGCATGCAGCATAAACTAAAAATGGTTAGAACCGCTTAACTTCTACCTATCACCCCGAAAAGTAAACACTTTTCTTAGGAGCTTATACCTATAATATATCACATTCGTTAATACTAACCAATTTTTGTTAAGGCATAAGGAGTGAAACAAACCCCCAAAGTTAGAATTATCACCGTATCGTTAAATTTAAGGTTGTTTCATTGTGGTTAGTTATGAGCTCCCATAAATTTTATGTAATATCGACTGATGTTATCCATTTTTAATTTGAGAGAAGTATGAGCTCCGATAAATTTAATGTGGTATCAACTGATGTTATCCATTTTTGATTTCAGGTAACATCTGAGAGGCCACACTGCACGCAGTCTGCGTACTTCAGACCCATAGGCCCTTGATCAAATCATAATTACGGCACCATTTTTTCTTTTTATTGAAAATCTAAACTAAATCTCATAGTATGATCACTCGTAATTCCCAAATATACCCTTCGAATGTATTTTCATTGCCTCAAAAAAATTTCCAAATGTACCATTTTTTGCTCATTTGAATGAGAGCCTGGCCGTAACGCCGGAATATAGTCACGAGATTTTTTTTCGGAGACGATGTACGTTCGCGAGAAGAAATTCGTTCTGCGCGTGTCGATGTACATTCCACAGATATTACTGTGTGTGTGCTACTCAGTCGTGCCATTTGAGTGTACACCTTTGCATAGTTTTCCTTTTAAGATGTAAACAGTGCCCAGTTCAGTTGCTAACTGACCAGTGAGTGGTTCCGAAGATGTCGGATGTGCGGTGCGTTGGGTCTGCTAGGACAGCAACAGACTGGCGTGGTGCGATGGCAGAAGCACACACTGAGGGAGCTAGCTGCTGGGACGCCAGCGAACAATTTATGCCAAGTAAGACGAAGAGGACTGTTCTAAAATTATGAGCCGTCTCTAAAGTGTTTATCATTAGTAAATCTTGTAGTTGAGACTGACAATCAATCTACAATAACTGACAGTTTTGCCTAGAGAGAGATACAGGAAATCCGCCCCCCCCCCCCCCTACCACAATGAATTTTGGTTGTGATGACAGGTCGATGGATAGTGTAGCCCGAGATCCAAATTAGGTTGGAAGGGCATAATTTGATTGAGAGTTGTTTATGCCAACGATTATGAACGACGAGTAAACGTTGTGCTAGCAGATTGCCCTGTAGCGTAGCCTAGTGTTTCCGTCCGCGCCATATTTAACACACTTTCTCCAGCTGTAGACAAAAGTCGCACAACAGCCACGAAAACTACGTTTCTGGTGGGGGAGGGGAGAGTCCATTATGTAACTCTCACTACAATTTTTAATAACCGCCGAAACTACCCGAAATAGAAGTGTAATTTTAACTATATTTCCGTTTGTGGGAAAATAGTTCTCCTCTTTCGGCAGCAACTAAAATATATAACCGTCTTATTAGTGTTTTTTTTTTTTCCTTTTTTTAACTCGGAATCAAGATCTCGTTAGAAGCAGAGCTTTTTTTACGTTACTTGATTCGTGGTCTATAGTAAACAATGCAATGTATTGGTAAATTCATTGAAGTGTGACGTGTGTTACATAGACGGCGTCTGCAATGTTCGTAAGGCTAAGTTTGTATATATTCGGTGTCTGTTCTTTTGGGCATATACTATATAATTAAGGCGAGGAGGATAATGTACAAGGAGCACGACGTTAGCAGTCAGTGGAGGAATTGGGAATTTGGTTCTGACGGACGGCATGCATGGGCATTTCGTGCAATTGGGTTGACCAATGCGAAATTCGGACACAGTGATCATTGCATCTGCCTAGTAACCGGGAGACTCGGGTTCTAATCCTGGTCTGGCACAAATTTTCGACAGTTCCCATTGACTTAAATCGGTTCCCATTGTCAGATAATGTTATTAATTGTTTCGGTCTTAAATTGTATTTCGCTCGCCGGCCGAAGTGGCCGTGCGGTTAAAGGCGCTGCAGTCTGGAACCGCAAGACCGCTACGGTCGCAGGTTCGAATCCTGTCTCGGGTATGGATGTTTGTGATGTCCTTAGGTTAGTTAGGTTTAACTAGTTCTAAGTTCTAGGGGACTAATGACCTCAGCAGTTGAGTCCCATAGTGCTCAGAGCCATTTGAACCATTTGTATTTCGTTCACGAAACGTCGTTTAGCTCTTTCATGGATAACAGCTTTCGAAAGCGTACAGGCTGTACAGGTTATATTGATAATCGCTCGTCGTTAGTCCAAGGCAACTATAGCGATTTTTAAACACAGATGTAGTGCGTATTAAGCCTACATGCGTATTTGGGTCCTGTGTTTCTTTACCAAGAACTTCTTCGTAGGTAATTTCCCTATAGTGATTTATTGTTTATTTATAGACGGCAGACTTCGATGAAATACTAAACACACATCCGAAGTTTATTCTGATGCTGCAGATACTGTTTTATCCGTACTAGGTGCACAACCTCATTTAATACTGAAGGACACAATTTGTCTCCACATTTAGCAATTTTTCATAATACAGCTTCGATATATTCTTCTGTAATTCTTGTTTATAGTCAATCCTATAACACAGTAACTCTTCCACCAATTATTCGATATGTGGTTTCATCCCTTTCGTAGCCTAGAGTTCCCAAACGGTCGATGATATTAATAATTCCCTTTCTCACTTTTATTTCCTGTAGAATCTCGTGTTTATGGTTTTTGCTAACATGTTTCACGTTCTCACTTTTATTATTTTTATTTTTCTAGTTTTGTGACTGGTAGCCAAATATTCTTTGAATTAGGTTTTTAATTCTGAAGTAGTAACAGTTAAAGGTCAAGTGAAGATTGCGATCTATTTGAGGAGAGTGGTTCGGAGATTTTTCATATTAGACGTACACAGGTCTTGGAGATCCTTATGTATATAAAATTACTTCAAGTGTAATGTAACCCATTCTCTTGTCATGATCTCGGCTGTATCGTAGCGCATTGTCTCGGTTAGGTTGGAGATTTTGGTTGAGAGTCGCCGAAGTCAACGAATGTGATTACGAAGTAAAGACTGTGCTAACAGAACGATCTGTAGCGTAGTCCAAAACGTTCTTTCTGTCCTTTTAAAATCTCTCTTAGTTTAAAAAAGTTAAAGTTGCAAGATACAATCACAACTATTATGTAATAGAGAAATCACGGACTATTGTGGTGTATGTTGTTTACGTACACTATTTTTTTTGTCAGTGAATATATATTTTTTTCTCATTTGCCGGATTTCAGATTTCCGTGTTTTGCGGCGAAAAACCTTTTCCCTGTGAAGGGCCCATTAGCTTGTCGGTTATATTCGTGACTATCTCGACGGCCAGTAATTTCATGTTAGTCTGTCCACCTGTGTCATTCTTAACATCGAATATAGTTTTAAGTATTAGGAAGGCTAATATTAAGGTAATGCACGAGTAGGTCTAATGATGAATAAAAAAAAATAGGAATGTGGGTAGCTACTACAAAGAGCATGTTGTTGTTGTTTTCAGTACTGAGACTGGTTTGATGCAGCTCTCCATGCTACCCTATCCTGTGCAAGCTTCATCCCCCAGTACTTACTGCAACCCACATCCTTCTGAATCTGCTTTGTGTATTCATCTCTTGGTCTCCCTTTGCGATTTTTACCCTCCACGCTGCCATCCAATGTTAAATTTGTGATCCCTTGATGCCTCAGAACATGTCCTACTAACCGGTACCTTCTTCTAGTCAAGTTGTGCCACAAAGTTCTCCCCAATTCTGTTCAGTACCTCCTCATTAGTTACGTGATCTACCCATCTAATCTTCAGCATTCTTCTGTAGCACCACATTTCGAAAGCTTCTATTCTCTTCTTGTCCAAACTATTTATCATCCATGTTTCACTTCCATACATGGCTACACTCCATACAAATACTTTCAAAAACGACTTCCTGACACTTAAATCTATACTCGATGTTAACAAATTTCTCTTCAGAAACGCTTTCCTTGCCATTGCCAGTCTACATTTTATATCTTCTCTACTTCGACCATCATCAGTTATTTTGCTCCCCAAATAGCAAAACTCCTTTACTACTTGAAGTGTCCCATTCCCTAATCTAATTCCCTCAGCATCACCCGGCTTAATTCGACCACATTCCATTACCTTCGTTTTGCTTTTGTTGATGTTCATCTTATATCCTCTTTTCAAGACACTGTCCATTCCGTTCAAATGCTCTTCCAAGTCCTTTGCTGTCTCTGATAGAATTACAATGTCATCGGCAAACCTCAAAGTTTTTATTTCTTCTCCATGGATTTTAATACCTACTCCGATTTTTTATTTTGTTTCCTTTACTGCTTGCTCAATATACAGATTGAATAACATCGGGGAGAGGCTACAACACTGTCTCACTCCCTTCCCAACCACTGCTTCCCTTTCATGCCCCTCAACTCTTATAACTGCCATCTGGTTTCTGTACAAATTGTAAATAGCCTTTCGCTCCCTGTATTTTACCCCTGCCACCTTTAGAATTTGAAAGAGAGTATTCTAGTCAATATTGTCAAAAGCTTTCTCTAAGTCTACAAATGCTAGAAACGTAGGTCTGCCTTTCCTTAATGTTTCTTCTAAGATAAGTCGTAAGGTCAGTATTGCATCACGTGTTCAAACATGTATACGGAATCCAAACTGCTCTTCCCCGAGGTCGGCATCCACCAGTTTTTCCATTCGTCTGTAAAGAATTCGCGTTAGTATTTTGCAGCTGTGACTTATTAAACTGATAGTTCGGTAATTTTCACATCTGTCAACACCTGCTTTCTTTGGGATTGGAATTATTATATTCTTCTTGAAGTCTGAGGGTATTTCGCCTGTCTCATACATCTTGCTCACCAGATGGTAGACTTTTGTCATGACTTGCTCTCCCAAGGCCATCAGTAGTTCTAATGGAATGTTGTCTACTCCCGGGGCCTTGTTTCGACTCAGGTCTTCCAGTGCTCAGTGAAACTCTTCACGCAGTATCGTATCTCCCATTTTAACTTCATCTACATCCTCTTCCATTTCCGTAATATTGTCAAGTATATCGCCCTTGTACAGACCTATATACTCCTTCGACCTTCCTGCTTTCCTTTCTTTCCTCAGAACTGGGTTACCATCTGAGCTCTTGATATTCATACAAGTGGTTCTCTTTAATTTTCCTGTAGGCAGTATCTATCTTATCCCAGTGAGATAAGCCTCTACATCCTTACATTTGTCCTCTAGCCATCCCTGCTTAGCCATTTTGCTCTTCCTGTCTGTCTCATTTTTGAGACGTCTGTATTCCTTTTTGCCTGCTTCATTTACTGCATTTGTATATTTTCTCCTTTCATCAATTAAATTCAATATTTCTTCTGTTACCCAAGGAGTTCTACTAGCCCTCGTCTTTTTACCTACTTGATCCTCTGCTGACTTCACTACTTCATCCCGCAAAGCTATCCATTCTTCATCTTCTGTACTTCTTTCCCCCATTCCTGTCAATTGTTCCCTTATGATCTCCCTAAAACACTGTACAAACTCTGGTTCTTTCAGTTTATCCAGGTCCCATCTTCTTAAATTCCCACCTTTTTGCAGTTTCATCAGTTTTAATCTACAGTTCATAACCAATAGATTGTGGTCAGAGTCCACATCTGCCCCCGGAAATGTCATACAATTTAAAACCTGGTTCCTAAATCTCTGTCTTACCATTATATAATCTATCTGATACGTTTTAGTATCTCCAGGGTTCTTCCATGTATACAACCTTCTTTCATGATTCTTAAACCTAGTGTTAGCTATGATTAAGTTGTGCTCTGTGCAAAATTCTACCAGGCGACTTCTTCTTTCATTTCTTAGCCCCAATCCATATTCACCTACTATGTTTCCTTCTCTCCCTTTTCCTACTCTCGAATTCCAGTCACCCATGACTCTTAAATTTTCGTCTCCCTTCACTACCCGAATAATTTCTTTTTTTTCATCATACATTTCTTCAATTTCTTCATCTGCAGAGCTAGTTGGCATATAAACTTGTACTACTGTGGTAGGCGTGGGCTTCGTGTCTATCTTTGCCACAATAATGCGTTCACTATGCTGTTTGTAGTAGCTTACCTGCAAACCTCTTTTTTTTTAATTCAGTATTAATCCTACTCCTGCATTACCCCTATTTGATTTTGTGTTTATAACCCTGTATTCACCTGACCAAAAGTCTTGTTCCTCCTGCCACCGAACTTCGCTAATCCTCACTATATCTAACTTCAACCTATCCATTTCCCTTTTAAATTTTCTAATCTACCTGCCTGGTTAAGGGATCTGACGTTCCACGCTCCGATCCGTGGAACGCCAGTTTTCTTTTTCCTGATAACGACGTCCTCTTGGGTAGTCCCCGCCCGGAGATCCGAATGGGGGACTATTTTACCTCCGGAATATTTTACCCAAGAGGACGCCATCATCATTTATCCATACAGTAAAACTGCATGCCCTCGGGAAAAATTACCCCTGTAGTTTCCCCTTGCTTTCAGCCGTTCGCAGTACCCGCACAGCAAGGCCATTTTGGTCAATGTTGCAAGGCCGGGTCAGTCAATAATCCAGACTGTTGCCCCTGCAACTACTGAAAAGGCTGCTGCCCCTCTTCAGGAACCACACGTTTGTCTGGCCTCTCAACAGATACCCCTCCGTTGTGGTTGCACCTACGGTACGGCCCTCTGTATCCCTGAGGCACGCAAGCCTCCCCACCAACGGTTCATGTGGAAGACAAACAGCATAGTGAACGCATTATTGTGGCCAAGAAAGACACGAAGCCCACGCCTACCACAGCAGTACAAGTTTATATGCCAACTAGCTCCGCAGATGATGAAGATATTGATGAAATGTGTGATGACATTAAAGAAATTATTCAGATAGTGAATGGAGGCGAAAAGTATCATGAGTGACTGGAATTCGGTAGTAGGAAAAGGGAGAGAAGGATACGTAGTAGGTGAAAATGGATTGGGGGGGGGGGAAGAAATGAAAGAGGAAGCTGCCTGGTAGAATTTAGCACAGAGCATAACTTGATCATAGCTAACAATTGGTTCAAGAACCATAAAAGAAAGTTGTATACATGGAAGAAGCCTGGAGATACAGATGGATTCTATAATGGTAGGACTGACATTTAGGAACCAGATTTTAAATTGTAAGACATTTCCAGGGGTATATGTGGACTCTGACCACAATCTATTGGTTATGAACTGTAGATTAAAACTGAAGAAACTGCAAAATGGTGGGAATTGATGGAGATGGGACATGGATAAACTGACAGAACTAGAGGTTGTAGAGAGTTTCAGGGAGAGCATTAGGGAACGATTGACAGGAATGGGGGAAAGAAATACAGTAGTAGAAGAATGGGTAGCTTTGAAGCATGAAATAGTGAAGGCAGCGGAGTATCAAGTAGGTAAAAAGGCGTGGGCTAGTGGAAATCCTTGGGTAACAGAAGAGATATTGAATTTAATTGATAAAAGGAGAAAATATACAAATGCAGTAAATGAAGCAGGCAAAAAGGAATACAAACGTGTCAAAAATGAGATCGACAGGAAGTGCAAAATGGCTAAGCAGGAATGGCTAGAGGACAAATGTAAGGATGTAGAGGCGCATATCACTAGGGGTAAGATAGATACTGCCTACAGGAAAATTAAACAGACATTTGGAGGAAAGAGAACCACTTTTATGAATATCAAGAGCTCAGATGGAAAGCCAGTTCTAAGCAAAGAAGGGAAAGCAGAAAGGTCGAAGGAGTATATAGGTCTGTACAAGGGCGATGTACTTGACAATATTACGGAAAAGGAAGAGGATGTAGATGAAGTTGAAATGCGAGATACGATACTGCGTAAAGAGTTTGACAGAGCACTGAAAGACCTAAGTCGAAACAAGGCCCCGGGAGTAGACAACATTCCATGATAACTACCGACAGCCTTGGGAGAGCCAGTCCTGACAAAACTCTACCATCTCGTGAGCAAGATGTATGAGACAGGCGAAATACCGTCAGACTTCAAGAAGAATATAGTAATTCAAATCTGAAAGAAAATAGGTGTTGTCAGATGTGAAAATTACCAGTTTAATAAGCCACTGCTGCAAAATACTAACACGAATTCTTTACAGACGAGTGGAAAGACTGGTTGAAGCCGACCTCGCGGAAAGACGAGTTTGGATTCCATAGAAGTACTGGAACACGTGAGGCAATACTGACCCTACGACTTACCTTAGAAGATAGATTAAGGAAGTTCAAACCTACGTTTCTAACATTTGTAGACTTAGAGAATGACAATGTTCACTGGAATACTCTTTCAAATTCTGAAGGTGGCAGGGGTAAAATACAGGGAGCGAAAGGCTGTTTACAATTTGTACAGAAACCAGATGGCAGTTACAATAGTCGAGGGATATGAAAGGGAAGCAGTGGTTGGGAAGGGAGTGAGACAGGGTTGTTGTCTATCCTCGATGTTATTCAACCTGTTTATTGAGCAAGCAATAAAGGAAACAAAAGATAAGTTCGGAGTAGGTATTAAAATCCATGGAGAAGAAATAAAAACTTTGAGGTTCGCCGATGACATTGCAATTCTGTCAGAGACAGCAAAGCACTTGGAAGAGCAGTTGAACGTGGTGCTACAGAAGAATGCTGAAGATTTGATGGGAAGATCACATAACTAATGAGGAGGTATTGAATAGAATTGGGGAGAAGAGAAATTTTTGGCACAACTTGACTAGAAGAAGGGACCGGTTGGTAGGGCATATTCTGAGGGATCAAGGGATCACCAGTACAGTACTGGGGGCAGCGTAGGGTAAAAATAGTAGAGGGAGACCAAGAGATGAATACACTAAACAGATTCAGAAAGATGTAGGTTGCAGGAGGTACTGGGAGATGAAGCTTCCACAGGATAGAGTAGCGTGGAGAGCTGCATCAAACCAGTCTCTGGACTGAAGATAACAACAACAACAACATAAAGGTATTTGTCTGATGTGTAAGCTTCAATAGAAGTGGGACAGATAAGAGGGTTAGATTAGATTATATGTACTTCCCGTTACAATTGATCTATAATGAGGAGACACTTCATGGGAAACTAATATGCTAATGTACCTTCCACAGATCGCAAGTGGAGTGATCCTGGACGTGGAATGTGGAATGAAAATTTAGACATACTTTTGATTGTACTCGCATTATTTGACCCCCACCCCCCCTCTCTCACTCACTCTCAACCGCACGGACGCTAGTTCTACTAAGAAATTCAGTTCATTAATGGAATCTGAGGAGATGGTTAGCAATAAATCCTCTAGGCTCCTCTTAAACTGAAATTTGTCAGTAGTAAAGTTTTTTATGGCTGCTGGCACGTTATCGAAAATGCGTTTTCCTGAATGATGGAGACTTTCTTGCACCAAAGCAATTAACTTCCAAATTTTTGTGAGGATTATTCACGTTTCTAGTAATGACTTCATGAAATGAGCTGTTGATTTGAAATATTCATTTGTTTTTAAAGACAAATTTAATGGCGAGAAGGTATCTTCTATCTGCACCATGTTAAATTGACCTATTTCCATGTCCCTTATCTCAAGCTGTATTATACTAACGGTAGAACTCGAAACATTTCTTACATGCATTTCCACTATTTTCTAACAATGACGTTTTTTCATGAATAATTCCCCCAGGGGTCCACAACTCTTTTGTGGATACGTGCGTGGCGTGCACGGGGCCCTGAGCCATTGCAGCCTTCTTTCTCTCCAGGGCTGCATTTCCTTTCCCTTCCCCTCCTTGCTCCTTTCCCCTCGCCCTCTCCTCTCCCTCTCTTGGTGTCCTTGCTTATGTTGGCCCCCGCCATCCTCCTGATACTGTTGGTTTTCCAATTCAGCTTTGTTGCATAATCATCTCCTCCTTTTGGCATTCCTTGGTCCCCCTCTGGGGTTTGACCTCCATTACAAAATTTCTCCTCCGTAGTGTGAGCCATTTGGGGAAGAGCACCTTACCTAGTGTCTCCGACGTGCGGCCTCCTTGTACATTCCACCTTTTCTTTCACGTCGTCGTCTGATACTAGGGTGCATAGCCAGCACGGTAGCCAGCCCGTGTGGTGGGGTCGCTATGTACCCTTTTGGTTGAGCCCCCTGAACACACAGGGATCACACTTCTGATACCTGAGCTGTGACCCCCTCATGCATGCCTTGGAGTGGTTGCTCGTCATCCTGGAGCATCGGAACTCCCGGCAATGGCCGCCGTGCCAGACGGCCCTTGCTGTGGCTGGGTGGCGCCCGTGAGGAGAGCCCCTGATCGGAGTGGGTGGTATCAGGGTGGACACTATGCAAATGAAACGCATACGGGTCCAGAACTCTGGCCGTTCTTCTGCGGCCATCTCTCTGCATGGAACTGATTCCTCAAGTGCTGCTTCTCTTGCCCCTTCGGCCTTCCCTTCCATGGCTACCCTCTGGGAAGAGGGTCAGGCCCATCGGCTAGGGGCAAAACCTTTCCCCCGTTATCTAGTTTGCACCAGGGCTGATGGAGATACTTTCACCAATACCAAACCTTTATTCTTTGTGGAACACATTGAAGACAAGTTTGCCGAAGTGGACTCCCTCAGCAAGATGCGGTCGGGTTCATTGCTGATAAAAACTGCTTCAGCTGCCCAATGTGCGGCCCTTCGTGCCTGTATCCATCTTGGCACCATTCCTGTGTCCATTACCCCCCACCAGTCTCTAAATATGGTACAAGGTGTGATTTTTCACAGGGACCTAATCCTTCAAACTGATGAGGAACTTCGGGACAATCTCGGACGGCGGGGTGTTCACTTTGTTCGACGTGTTCAGAAGGGTCCTAAAGACAATCGTATTGATACTGGTGCCTTTATCCTGGCCTTTGAAGGGGATACCCTCTCTGACAAAGTTAAGATTATGGTCTATCGCTGTGATGTGAAGCCATACATCCCCCCTACTATGAGGTGTTTTAAGTGCTTGCGTTTTGGCCACGTCTTCCCAATGTTCGCAGGCCCCTCTCTGTGGTGACCACAGTCCACTCCATGAGGGAAGTCCCTGTGTTCCCCTCCTGTCTGTGTAAATTGTCATGGTAGTCATTCTCCACGTTCACCAGATCGCCCAGTATATAGGAAGGAAAAGAAGATACAGGAGTATGAGTCCATCGATGGTTTAACCTACACAGAGGCCCGTAAGAAATATACACGACTTCACCCTGCGTCCATGATATCTAGTTACGCCTTGGTTACATCTACACCCCTTCCTCCCCCTGCCTTACCCCTATCCCGGACCCCTCTCCTCCCCCCCCCCCCTTGCGGCTCCAACACCTCCTAAGGGCGCTGCTCCCAATCCCCACCTGGAGAAGTGTCCCACTCCTTCGGCGTCTGCGGTCAAGGGCGCCTCTCCCGGGATGCACCTTCCGGGCCAAAGGTCTGCTGCTGCGCGACGACCGCGAGAGCCGCGGTCTGTCGGCCCCCAGGTCGCCTGGTCTCTTTCTGTTCCTGATCTTGCTGCAGCTGGCTCCTTTATGCCACACAGTCCTCCTCGATCTCAGCCTGAAAACAAGAAGAAACCTAAGTCCCGGGACAAAGAGCCTGTGGTGTCACCAGAGGTCCCTTTCCCGACTTCACAACCGGATTCTGACCTGTCGTTCATGGATGTTGCCCCGTCCTTGTTGGTGACGCGTGGGGACCCGGCAGTATGACTGGCTTTAGCGTGTTCAGCCCCCATTTAAACCATCGTTCTGTGGTTCTCCAATGGAATTGTAATGGATACTATGGTCACCTTCCGGAATTGAAATCCCTTCTTTCGTCCTACTCTGCAGCTTGTGTGATTCTCCAGGAATCTCATTTTACTGATGCTCACTCACTGACCCTCCGTGTGTTCCGTGTTTTCTGTCGAAATCGGGTCGGACTCCTTTGGGCTTCTGGTGGCGTTTGTACGTTGGTCCGTACAGATATTGCTAGCACGTGGATTCCTCTTCAAACTACATTGGAAGCGGTTGCTGTTAGGGTCCACTTCGACTCTGCAATCACAGTTTGCAATCTTTATCTCCCTCCTGACAGGACTCTTACACCTGCTACCTTAACTGCCCTTATTCAGCAACTTCCTCCTCCCTTCCTCCTCCTTGGGGATTTTAATGCTCATCATCCCTTGTGGGGCAGTGCCTTTCCATCTAGACGAGGTATTCTTATTGACCAATTTATTGCAGACCACGACCTGTGCCTTCATAATGATGGCTCCCCTACTCATTTCAGTGCCGGTCATCGTACCTTTTCTGCCATTGCTCTTTCTCTTTCCTCTCTCCTCCCTTCATTACACTGGTTGCCACACGGCGACCTTTGTGATTGTGACCATTTCCCGTTGATTATCACGCTCCCTTCCCGCTCGCCGATGGACAGGTTACCTCGTTGGTCTTTCCAACGCGCCGATTGGCCTCTATACACTGCACAGGTCGTGATTTCTCCCTCTTTGTCGGGTTGTATTGATGACGTCCTACGTGACGTGTCTGACGCGATTGTTCGCGCTGCTGGCCTTGCTGTCCCGCGCTCACCTGGACCATTTCGTCGAGTCCCATGGTGGAGTACGGCCATTGCCATCCGTGATCGCCGTCGAGCTTTGCAACACTTTAAGAGGCACCTATCCGTCGCCAGCCTTACTACCTTTAAACGCCTTCACGCTAAAGCCTGTTATATAATCAAACAGAGCAAGCGGATATGTTGGGAACGATTCGTTTCTTCCCTTGGTTCTACTGTCCCTCTGTCAAGGGTATGGGCTACACTTCGCTCTCTCCAAGGTTGCCATCGGCAGTCCACCTTCGCAGGCCTTCACCTCCCAGATGGCATTTGTATGGACCCATTAGTTCTTGCAGAACATCTTGCGACCCATTTTGCAGTGGCATCAGCGTCAGCCTCCTCTCCAGCTGCTTTCCTTCATCAAAAGCAGCGGGCTGAAGCTTCCACCTTATGTTTCACCCCCTGTGAGTCAGAATCTTACAACGAACCTTTTACTGAATGGGAATTTCTTTCTGCTCTATCTTCTTATGATACGTCCCCTCGCCCAGATTCCATTCATAACCAACTACTTCAACATCTCAGTGCTCCACAAAGGCAACATCTTTGGGTGTTTAACCATATCTGGCTCCAGGGTGACTTCCTTTCTCAGTGGAGGGATAGCATTGTGGTTGCTGTCCTTAACCCTGGTAAGAACCCCCTATCTGTTGACAGCTATAGGCCAATTGGTTTGACCAATGTTGTTTGTAAGTTACTTAAATGGATAGTAGCCCGTCGGCTCAATTGGGTCCTCGAATCTCGGGATCTATTGTCCCCTTACCAGTGTGGCATTCGAGAGGGACGGTCTCCAATCGATCATTTACTCCGCTTGGCATCCGCAGTCCGGCAGGCTTTTTCCCAGCGCCGCCATTTGGTTGCAGTGTTTTTTGACCTTCGCAAGGCCTATGACACGGCCTGGCGCCATCACATCTTACTTACCCTTCATCAGTGGGGTCTTCAAGCCCAATCCCGATTTTTATCCGCCAGTTCCTGATCCATCGGTCATTCAGAGTCCGAGTTGGTACTGCTTTTAGTTCTCCACGGACCCAGGAGACGGGCATCCCACAGGGTTCTGTCTTAAGTGTCCTCCTTTTCCTGATTGCTATCGATGGACTTGTGGCCTCTGTCGGTCCCTTGGTCGCCCCTGCCCTGTATGTGGATGATTTCTGCATTTGGGTTAGTTCCTCCTCGATGGCATCTGCAGAACGGCAGCTCCAGGTAGCTATACGGCGTGCCCTCTCACACGGGTTTCAATTCTCTCCTTTAAAATCGCGAGTGGTCCACTTCTGTCGCCGTACTATGGTCCACCCTGATCCAGATCTCTCTCTCGCTGCACAAAGATTGCCTATGGTCCCACAGTTTCGTTCCTTGGGTCTTCTTTTCGACAACAAGCTCACTTGGCTGCCCCATATCAGACTCCTGAAGGTAGGATGTTTCCGTAAACTCAATGTCCTTCGCTTCCTTGCCCACTCCTGTTGGGGTGCGGACCGTTCCCTCCTCCTCCATCTTTATCATGCTCTAGTTGTGTCTCGCTTGGACTATGGTTGTCAAGTTTATGGTTCAGCTGCTCCTTCCACACTGCACGTGCTGGATCCAGCCCACCATCGTGGTATCCGTTTGGCCACCGGTGCCTTCCCTACTAGCCCTGTTGACAGTCTCCTGGTTGAAGCTGGGATCCCCCCCCCCCCCTTTCTGTTCGGCGGTCCCAGCTTCTGGTGTCTTATGCACTCAGTATCCGTCCCTCTCCCACTCATCCTTCCTATTCCATCATGTTCCCAGACCATGGACGTCGCCCACCCGACTCCCGCCCTCGGGCGGGTTTACCAGTTGGGCTGCGCCTTGCATCTCTTTGCCGTGATTTTCAGCTTCCTTCTTTGTCCTGTCTTCCTCACTCCCTCCCCTCTACCCCTCCTTGGTTAGTTCCTCGGCCTCGAATTCGGATGGATTTCCGGCGAGGTCCAAAAGATTCCATCCCCCCGGTGGTGTTCCATTCCTTTTTCCGCCAAATTTTATGGGAGTTTCGGGATGCTGTTTTTATACACTGATGGCTCTAAATCTGCTGATCATGTGGGGTATGCCTACACGTCCTCTGTCGGAACGGACAATCATCTGCTGCCACCTACTTGTGGGGTGTTTATTGTGGAATTGATAGCAATTTCCCAGGCCCTTACCTTTATTAAACAGTCCCAACACAACTGCGTTTTGTTATGTACGGACTCGATGAGTGGTCTTCTTGCTATTGACCGGTGTTTTTCGCGCCATCCCTTGGTCTCTGCCATCCATGACCATCTCGCTGATATTCACCATGCTGCTTGTTCCATTGACTTCCTTTGGGTCCCTGGCCATGTGGGTATCCCGGGTAATGAGCTCGCTGATCGTTTGGCTGGGGGAGCAGTCACTTACCCCCCCATTTTTTGTAACCCCTCCTGCAGCGGATTTACAGCTTCACATCAAATCCCACTTCACACAATCCTGGGCCACTTCTTGGGAGGCTACTCCCGTGTCTGATAAACTTCGTGCAATTAAGGTGACACCAGGCCCGTGGCGTTCTTCCTTTCGCCTCTCCAGAAAGGACTCGACCACACTGTGTCGTCTCTGCATTGGCCATACCAGGCTGACACATGGTTTTCTTTGGCGTGATGAGCCACCCCCGCCATGTGGTTGTGGAGCCTTCCAGTCAGTAGCCCACATTTTGGTTGAATGCCCCCTTCTTTTGGCTCTGCGTGCTAAGTACAGACTCCCCCGCACTTTACCTTTGATGTTGGCTGACGATTCCCGGGTGGTCTCTCTGGTTCTCGGTTTCCTCCGGAAAAGTGGTTTTTATTCTCAGTTTTAAGGTGTTTAATCTCTCTCTGGTGTTGGGGCAGGGCAGTGAGTGTTTGGGTGTCTCCCACTATAAGCAGTGTTCGGAGATTCCCGATTCCCCTCCCTGACCGAAATCCTCTTTTCTTCCCCTTTTACTTTGTTTGTACCCTTTTTTTTAAGGCTTGGTTAGTCTTTCTCTTCCCATACATACTTTTTACATTCTAGCAGTTGTACCTTTTACGTCACAGGTGGTCTTGCCTATGCTGCTTCAGCATAGTGTTGGGTTCGTTCTCTTGCCAACTTCCCTCATTTTGTTTTTTACCAACGACATGACTGCCTTTTTACGGTTTTTACCTTCTTCCCTTTTATTGTTCTGACTTTCCTGAGATGTCCCATTAGCGGAATGGAGCCTATTTGAAACAAGGGACTGATGACCTTGCTGTTTGGTCCCTTAAACCTCAAACAACCAACCAACCCATACAAAACCACACACGATGACGAAAAAACACACATCACAAAACTCCCCAAATACCACTAAATACAATATCATCTGGAATTGGACACTTCCATTGGCCTATACAGCTCTACAGCAGCTCCTGATCACATAAGTTGGGATCGAACAGTTCCCTTGACCTATGTAACTCAAAAACATCTCCCGATACCAATACTAACCTTCACAGCCACACATTTCAATAAAACGCTTCCCTACAACACATACACTGAAAACAAAACAATAAAAACTTACCACAAAGTTCTGGAACCTCACCCCCTCCAACCAACCCAACCTCCCCCCTCACCCCAAAATAAAAAACACGCAAACAAAAACCAAATACAACTTACAGTCTCAATCACACACTACAACTCACCAAAAACTTCAACAAAATAGATCCTCCACAACTAAAACACAAACCAACACACCCCCCCCCCCTCACAAACACTCTATCACAAAATAAACCACCCACCCCCCCTGAGCCGTAGCCACCCCCCCACCTACCCAGACCACTCTAACCACTTTTGGCCTTTACATTTTACTGACAGCCCTTAAGAAAACCCGAAAAACACAGTAGCCCTCAGGGATACTCTTCCGCCAACATACTCATCTAAATGATACTGAAGGTTGGAAGAGCACCTCTTCCCCCTCCCAAGAACTGACTTAAACCCCCCCCTCCCCCCCCCCCCACACACACACACACTCTATTATTGTGTTGGTCTCATAATTTTTGAACTCTAAGCTATGGTTAACTACTAAATGATGGAATCCCCTCACGCAACCCCCTATACAAAAAATGCATCTGAAACTACTGTGGAACCCGGTTCTATGTATTCCTCAATTAACCCCACTAATTTGGCCTTAGACCTCTGTTCCACAACCCTAAAAACACCTTCAGAACACCCACCCCCCGGAACAACAGCCCCCACACCCAGAGACCAACCACAGACTTACCCCTCCCATACTTCCTTTTCCCAAACTGCGACTTGTCCACCTCAACAACCCCATGCCCCCCCCCCCCCCCCCAGCTTACCCCTGCACTTAATGAACTCTGAACACACTTCACGGCAAAAAGAAAACCAAACAAGCACACTCCTCTCACTCACACCAGCCTCATTGTGTGCAAAACGTGTGGGGGATCTATAACAAAAGTAATAAGTCACCAGTACAATCTTGTGCATGCCCAACCTAGACTTCTCGAACCAGATACCGCGCCATATGGAACGCCAAATGTCGTCTTTTCGACAGCGCCACATATAACTGTCCCTGGTTCGAGACGCCGGAACTTTAGCCAACTTCATTTCTTCGCCACAAATACAGCATTTGACAACCTCAGCAATTAAATCAAAAAGCTGCAAAAACTTAATCAGTTCCAAAGGAGTGTTCCCCATCATAGCCCTCAGATGCGCACTGTTAGTTTTGTGTCATATCCATTCCTGAACAAAAACAACCGATTAAATTTAATAAAAATACCACACGATGTACAGTGAACAACACTAAATTAACTTTCACACAAAACCACAAAATCGTTATCTCACTGAAATGAATTCCACTGCAAACACACTCAAACAATACTGGATAATGAGCAACAGCAAACTGAGCCCATTGCACCACACAAACAGAAACCCTGAACACACCACCAGAGGGCACAACAAACCACAACACGATGACATCTACAAACACGCCACACTCACAAACCAAACTCTGCTCCGTCAGGATGACACACACACACACACACACACACACACACACACACACACACACACACACACACACACACACACACACACACACACACACACACACACACACACACACACACACACACAACCCTTACGTCACGGGTCAAAGCCGATGCTTGGGAATGGACACTTCTGTCCTATTGTACACACTTACCTCTTTAGGTGGAGGTTGTTTTTGAGGTACAGTAACTTTCTTATTGTTCTCATATGGTTTTCCACCTCTGGCACACAGCATCTGGTTCACTCCAGTGGCAGTGTTTTAAACCACTTCCGCACTGATTACTTGATAGACCAGTTTTTACTTACGGTTTGGCACAAAGCCCATATTTTGACAAAACTAATTTATTTATTTTTGTCACTGAGACCAGCTTTTATAATTAGTCTAAAATTCTCATTGCCAGCTGTCACTGCATTTCACATTAGTATGAATAGGTCATTCTATAATTACGATGAGAGAGAATGAAACAGTTTACCTCTTGTTTTATTCTCAGTGTGAAATAAGTTCCGTGCATTTTTTTAGTAATGTGTTGAATCTGTAATCAGTGGGCAGTAGCAGTACTTCCTTTAGTAATCAGTAATGCCTTAAAGTACTGATCAGCTCTTTACATTAGTGCCAACCTAGGCTAAATAGAAACAGTTACCACTTCTTCAGTCAGAAACAATCCAATGACAATAAAGAGACCAGCAATGAAAAGCTTCATAAAACATAGATTAGTGATAGTTTCTTGCAGAAATGATGTAAACACTTCAAATACGTACTTCTGGAGACTCGGTGCAGAGAACACATTGTCAGAGGTATATGCACGAATAATCTAGAAGATTATTTTATGGAGTCATTTACGTTGTTCATTTTGCCATTATTGATGGTCAGTAAACACAGTTAAAGTAATGAACTGTCTGCAAATAATATTTACATAATCAGTAACTTACAACTTAACAGTTGATAAAAATAAAATGAAGTCAAAAGTAGTGTTTGCTGTCTCACTAAACTAGTGTACCTCTACAAGCAAATTTTCACAATCACTAACTGTAGGAAGTGCTGTCTTTAAAATATACATTGCTGAATGTGTGATCAGAAATGTTGACATTAATACACTATAGACATGGATCGTTGTACAAACAAATACGTAAGTAATACTGAAATTTACCAGTTACATTACTTGTTAGGAATCCTTACATTAATTGGAGTGAATGGAACCCTTACTGGAGCACTTCCTGTTTGTCTGTCTGTTAGAAACACTTTTTCTAAGGAACGGGTGGATGTAGCAGGTCGAAAGTATGCCACATACTAATTGTAAGCACTAGGCCCTTGTCAGTGTAAAGCTTCTCAGTAAAAACAAAAGATGCAGCTGTTAATATGCCATGTATTCCGATATTTGTAAACACTCATCACAACCAGTAGGGCACTTCCCTTTGGCCTGAATAGTACAATTTGGCAAGAAGCCATGTTTCATGGTACAGCTAAAGGAAAAAACCCAAAAACTGTTCATCTGTAACTGCCTAACACAATTCTCATCATTAGAATTCAAACTACTTTAAGTACTAAGTATACAACCATATTACATCAAGGGGAAACGTTAGACTGATTGTTGGGGACTGCACCAGATGAGAATTTAAATTATTTTGGTTGTTAAACTAGAAAATGAGTATGACCTGCTAATTACAGCAACTGTGTATACACAAAAGGGTATTTTAGAACACCCATTTAATCACATTCCATCAGTTAAATATTGGGAACTGATGATATTTGAGACAAATCATTCCTAATAGAACTTGCGGGTACCATAGTTACCAGCTGCCTACAATAATTGACCTCTATGTATTCACTGTTTGTAATACCATAAACTATGTATTAAAATTTTGTATTAAGGAAACACACCCTTGTCTACAACAGAAATATTTCACTTCCTTTTTAAGTAGATGCTAAGAAACAGTAACTTATTATACTCATATCACCCAAGGCAAGTAAATGTTAATTCATGATGCCAAACTACAATACACAAAATTAAGCATCATTAAGTAATTATCATTTAAAAATCAGTGTAGCATATACAAGCAAATGCTTCTTTTTCCTGCACATCTCCATGAGATAAATTCCTAGAATTTGAAATTTATTGCTAGTCCAATCTTCACTCTGTAGATATTATATGCCTTGCTGAACTCCAGAAAATTATAAAATTAGAGCTCATTAGCTTTTGTCCAAAGTATGTCATGGGTGCTAGCTATTGTGGATCCACTAAAAGGGAGGGTGGTGGCTGAATAATATTTGTAAGAGATGGCATTCAGTCCTGTGAAATAAATAAAACATATCATGTAAATGTAGAGAAACACTAATGTTGTTTCAGTTAAAGTACACAGTATTCATTCGTTATTTGCAGCTACAGATCAGATGGAAACATGGCTCACTTTCTACAAAACCTGTAATCTGCAACTAATTATTACATTTCAAAAAGGAAAAAGGTTATCGTATACTTCGATTTTAATGTAAATTTAACAGTGGCTACACATCAAGCCAGCGATTTGAGAAACGAGCTGGCATCTTTCTCAATGGAAAATGTTGTAAAAGAACCTACTAGAATAGCTCCAACTACTTTTATTGACACCATCATTGTAAACCCTCTTCTACCCCAGTAATAAAACTTGAGACCTGGTCAAATGGTCTCTCTGATGATAAAGGCCTCCTGTTAGATGTAAGCCCACAATAAAGTAAATCACATGTCCACCTCACCTAAAATAATTCACAGGAGGTGGTTTAATGTTCCTGATAGTTAATAATTTAAAGATTTGTGAAAACAGTCTTTGAAAAATGGTTACTTGGAAGACACTAATAAAAAGGCTAAGAATTTTGTTGACACTCTGAGCCACTGTTATAATATTGCCTTTCCTATTAAGAATATCATTAGGATTCCCAGGAAACCTGAAAACAGAGTGGATAACACAAGGAATATTCAGATCCTGTATAACTAAGCAGACTGTACAAGGAAAGAAAAAGTAACAGAAACCCTAATTTTCTTAATTATTTCAAAAAAATACAAGAAAGTTGTTCAAAAAGTGATATTGAAGACAAAAAAGCTCTGTCAACCAGTTCATTAAAAATGCAAGCAACATTAGTGAAGCTGTGTGGAAAGATGTCAGTAGAACTACAGGAACAAAGCCCACACAACCAGTGCCTCATTTTCTAAATGAGAATGGGAAAAAATATCAGTTCCTAAATAAATTTTTTAATGCACGTACCACAAATAACAAGCATTCCTACTTCAGGAATGACCAAACAACAAAAATTTTGAAATAATGCTAAAAAATCAGACTACTCTTCTTAACACCAACATCAGCTTCAGAGTGTATAATCAGAGTAAAAAGTCATACTTTCGTGGTACTGATTGTATGTCTGACAATTTAATAAAAAATTTGCCACAGAAATTGTTGGATCCCTTTCTGATGTAATAAACAGTTCATTAAGCAGTGATTGCATTCTGGGACTCTTTAAAACCACAAGTTATTCCAGTTCTAAAAATTGTGATCCACATGATGTAAATAATTATTGGCCAGTATCCCCCTTAGCAGCAGTATCAAAGGACCTGAGTCTTGAGCAGTTGTGTGTTAAAATTCCTGAAAAAAGGAAGCTTATTGTCTGAACATCAGTATGGGTTTTGCAAGCATAGATCTGTTAATGATGCCCTTCTTGCTCTGAGACCAAATTTTCTTTTCTTTCAATTGTGGAGAATTCTCCTTTCAGTTGTTAATTAATGTAACTAAAGCATTTGATTTGGTTGATCGCCAGATACAGTTTCAGAAATTAAGCACATATGGCATATGTTTAGTACAATTAAAACCATTGATTACACGCTCCTGCCCGCATCTCGTGGTCGTGCGGTAGCGTTCTCGCTTCCCACGCCCGGGTTCCCGGGTTCGATTCCCGGCGGGGTCAGGGATTTTCTCTGCCTCGTGATGGCTGGGTGTTGTGTGCTGTCCTTAGGTTAGTTAGGTTTAAGTAGTTCTAAGTTCTAGGGGTCTTATGACCACAGCAGTTGAGTCCCATAGTGCTCAGAGCCATTTGAACCATTACACGCTCCTCAAAGAGGGATTGAAGTCCCTACCATTAACAGAGATAGAACTTGTTCTGACAAAGCCCTCATTACTTGTGATGTGCCACAAGGCTCTGTTATTGGTCCTCTTCTCTTTCTGCTTTTTATTAAAGACTTCTCTTGAACCTTCCTAAAATTTCTCCTGTGCTGCTGGCTTATATAAATCTGTTGTCCAATAGCACGTAAGTGCAACAAATAAGTGACCAAATATTATATAAAACAAGTAGACTGCTGCCCTGGATTCACTGAAATAAATGGTTGCTGAATGGAAATAAAACAGCCAACATGCTCTTCCAGCCCTTAAAAAAGACAATACTCAAATTAAACCAGTATTAATAGAACACCATGAAATTATGTAGAAGGAATAACATTTTTGGGAATATGGGTAGATAGCACTTTGAGGATTCTAAATGCATAAGAGGCTGCTCAGCGTATTCAGTACCTCGTGTGTGCACATTCCACTTCAGACATGCAACACAGATAAATTACAAACAGTGTACATTGGATTACTCCATTCCATTTTAACATACAGCATCCCCTTCTTGTGGTCATCACAAAAACTTTTATGATGCAGAAAAGGCTTATTAAGTAGTGAAGCAACACTACCCTACATCATTAGCAACACCAGTTTTCAAATGTCAAGAACAGACAACAGATGAAAAGGAGAGATAAAGTGGTTTTAAAAGACATGCGTGTATGAATATTGTAATCACAAGAAGCCTTTACATATAACTGTACCGTAGACAGGTACTGTGTGTTATTCTTGATAAGAGAATGATAAATGTTTGTAAATTTATGTATTGAAAATGATTGTGTGAATATCAGTGTAAAGAATTACATTCATGTTAAAGAGAAAATATTGCTTTTTGTATACTCGTGTATCAAATGACTATAATTAACTGAAAAGATGAATTCATTATGCATACTGGTAAATTTATATGATGAAAGATTTATGGTTACTTGAAAGAAATGAATTAGAGGGGTCCAAAAAAATGTATCCACTGTTTAAAAGTGCATAACTGGCAAACTAATTGAGTTCTCATCTTTGGTAGTGTAATAGTTTGTAGTTCGGGTAATCACCACACAAGCATTGTATTGCATTGTTTTGTTTTGTCAGATGAGTTGCCAGATATTGTTTTGTTCTTAGTTGCACCTAGTTACTCGAGTAAACATGGCTGGTGCAAGGCTTACATTCGATGAAAGGAAGTCAGTTTTGAAGTGGTATTTTAAGTATGAAAACATTGAGGTTCAACGGCAATGGCTAAATGAGTATCAGAGCCACACACACATTTAATGATTCGTTGCATTAGAGACAAATTTGAAGCTGAAGGCTGTGTTAAATGTACACAAATAATGATCTGGATGACCTGTAACAGTAACAAGTCCAGCTAACTCCCGTCGTGTGTTACAATAATTCACTTGCTCACCACAGAAGTCTGTGAGACAGTGTGCCCATGAAACTAGAGAGAGTCGCTCAAGTGTTCAGCGAATTTTGAAGACAGCAAAGTGGAAGTGCTACATACCACAATAGCTACATGCAATAAATGAGGATGACCCAGATTGTAGAATGGAGTATTGCGAGTGATTTACTAACATGATGCGCAATGATGAAGTGTTTGCAGAGGTGATTGTGTGGTCTGATGAGGCACAGTTCAAACTCAATGGTGCAGTAAATTGCCACAATTGAATCTACTGGGCCACCGAAAATCCAAACATCCATGTAGACAAAGCCGTGAATTTGCCAGGAGTAAATGTGTGGTGTACGTTGTCTTACCGGGGCTTGATTGGGCCATTCTTCTTTGACGGCACAGTTACCAGAGACATGTACCTTCAGAAGCTTCAGACATCCATTTTAGCTGCCATCTGAGACTTGTATGGAGACGAAAGAGTTTACTTTCAGCAAGCTGGTGCCCCAGCCCACTACCAAAATCGTGTTAGGGCGGATCTCGATGAAAATCTACCAGGAAGATGGATAGGCCGTAGAGGTGCTGAGGAGTATGCACCATGTTCCCCAAACCTAACTCATAGACTTCTACCTGTGGGAACACTAAAGGACATAATTTATCAACAAAAGTCATGCACATTGGATGAACTTTGAGAATCCATCGTACATTCATGTGCAAATATCCAACTGAACACGTTGCAGTCAGTAGTTTGTGCTGCAGTTCGATGACATTTGTGGTGACGTTAATGATGACCTTTTCGAACACTTAGTCATATCTTTAAGTTGGTCTTTAAGCTATACTTCCACCATAAATGAGACAACTCCGTCAATTAGTTTGCAAGTTATGGACTTTTAAACAGTGGATACATTTTTTGGACTCGTCTGTATGTAGAGGGGTTCATCTCTATATTAAAGGATTTATTGAGAAATTTAAAATTAAATAAAGAGAAATGTATGTATGTGTGTGAAGAAAACAATGAAGAAAATGAACTCAAGAGGAACATAATTGCATGAAATTGACAATTTTTTTTTTTTTTTTTTTTTTTTTTTTTTTTGCAGTCCTAGGGCAGACTAAAAGGTTTTCCCTCAAGGGGAAGTATTGCAAATGATTCACAGTAGTTACCTTGAGTAGTTACAAAGAATAATATTGCTTAATGTGTACATGCAAAAAGTGAACTTTTTCAACCAGGATACTGAGAAACTTCTTTTGCTAGGGACAGTATGACTGCATGGCAAGAAACAATGAAGCCAGGATGGAAAGAGCCCAGGTAATATGGGTAGAACATACTGCATGGGCGTCGCATCAGAGAGCCGATATAAACTGTGCAACAGACCTTGTAAGGTATTCCAATTACAGCTTACCTCACCCTTGGACTGCTGTATTCTGCTTGTGCGGTTGGCTTACTTCCTCACATGACTTCGCTGCACAGGGTAGACATAGGATTGTAAAGTGTCAAAGATGTTGAAGCAATTGTTTTGTTGGTAATCACACCAAAGCATATTGTGATCACCAACCTTTAACCTTTCTTCTTAATTGCAAATTACTGCATGCAAGACTGGTTCAGTTAAAGAATATGATTTTGAAATAGTTTACATAAAGGGAGTGATAGAAGATGTAACTTAGGATCTGAGGGACAAAGTACTAAATATAAAGTCTTAATAACACAAGATAACATTTATCATCTGCATTAAATATCTTCAGTTATGTGTATCATTTCCGAGACAGAGACCACAGGTGGAGAGAAATCTGAATACAATTTACACTTAATCCACCTAAGGCACTATTTAGATACTGTGTGCTTCACAATAATGTATTACTTTATTGGCGTTTCACACAGTGTGATAGCTGGTGCAACTGAATTCCATACAGCACCTGGGAGAACCTAACCTTGGGCACCCATAGAGCACTGGGGATCCTGGAGGGGCTAAATGTGCAGGGAAAATCAATGACTGTTGCTATTTTCCTTTCCTCCAAAGAAAAGTATAATGGATTATCCAGAAATGCCTAGTCTGTCAAAATGTTAAACCTTTGAACCATGGCTCCAAAGGTGAGCTACACCTAATCATTGCCAAGAAACCACTGCAAACCCTTGCCATTGACTTTAGGTGGGCCCCTTCCCTGGGACTGTGCAGGTGTTAAACACATTGTTGCAATATGAGAGCTACCTTCAAAATATGTTAATTTACACATCTTGGAAAGTGCCACTACTGAAGTGACAACATGACAATGAAAAATTAAACTCCACATGTTGGCAATCAAGAAGCAGTCATTTCTGATAATGCACAAAACTTTACTAGTGTAAAATGGAAACAGTTCCTGCATGTATATGATATTGAACAGATACTAAAGTCAAGGTACGATCCTGAAAGTAAACCCAGAGAAAGAAAGCTTAGAGAGTTGGATGGATTAATGAGAACTTCTGCTTCAAACAACAAATTTTGTGGCCAAATTACTTTGAATTATTTTAAGGATATTTTAATAATCTACTTCATACCTATATAGAATGTTCTCCTACTCTGTCTCATCCTCTTCAACCTCTCCTCAATATATGTGGCAGTATTCTCACCTGCACAAAGAACATTATGTATAAGAACAGATGTATGTGAGAAAGAGATATGAAAAGAAACAAATATTGCTGAAAGACATTTATTGGCAGAACTGACTTTTGCTTGGGAAGTTGTTAGCAGAGCACATGCACATGAAAGGCAAAGGTCCCCAGTGCAAGTCTGAGTCCTCCACAGAGTTTTAATCTGTGACCAATTTTTATTTTGGAGCACACTCCACTGAAGAGTGAAATATTTACTAGGACATTTACTACAGCTTCAGAAGCCACAGGTATTTAACACTTACCCCAAGTGAACAAAAATTTGAATCTAAGGAATGATGTTCGTAAAACCTGTATTGTAACTCTGAATATTTATCAAAAAGTTGTTTATGATCAACAAAGAGATGTAAATGAGTATAATGTTACTACCTAGCCAGTGTTTCATACACCGTGTCAGCGGATGACCACTTCTGCTTGTTTTAATGCCAGCTTCTATCAGTGTTTCCTCATCCAACATGCTGCTGGTATTTGCTAAAGACAAAAATACATTCTGTGTAATGTCACTTTTTAGCAGTGTACTGTTTCTTAGTTATTTTATTTGTGATAAAAATAAAACATCTAAATTATTTCATATTTATAACAAACAATTCTAAAAAATAAAAGTAGTGCACCTGTAATACAGCTGACGGGTTAAAAATCAAATATGTAACTGAAATTTGACTCAAATATAATCACATTTTGAATAATAAAATCTTAGAACAACATTCGAGATAAAGAACATATTGTGACACAATGTGCCACTGTTGGTGGTTTTAATTTTAAAAAGTTCTTGTCTTAATATTTACAACATTCTGTTCAACTGTGTGCTTGTATGTGGCCAATGAGGGGTGAATGAGAGGAAAAGGAAAATGCATGAGGGGGAGAGGGGGCGCGGCCTTTGTGAAAATGCAAAGACAACTGTCAGACTTTAGTCACAACAGACATGCCTATAGAACTTTTAAACTGTCATCCCTCCTTAGTTGATCAAGAAGAGACCAAAAGCACCAGCTTCAAATATTTCCCGATTCAGCAGCTCACAATCAAATAAAACAGAAGAGAAAAAAGAAAAAATCCTGAGTAGTCCACTATGCCTCACAAATGAACTTGTGTAAAACATGCCCTGCAGGAAGAGTATCTTGTGGATATACAGAAAACGCCCAGCAGTAATCAGGAAAAAGATAGAACAAGATACCAAACGGGGAGCCAATAATCATAATACAGAATGAGAATTTGCCAGACATCAAATATGGTGAAGTGGAAGGCGGGAGGTGTTCGAAGGATGTCACACAGTGGGAACCTCATGGAAGTGGAGGAAACCAAGAAGGATTTAGGTAACAGGTCTCATGCTGTAGAGAAATTTTTTTACAATTGTGCTTCTTAGATGTTGTACACATTCAAATCGCCCACTACATGCACCAGCCACTCATTTTAATCTGAAGTTTAGGGGTCATTGTGCATCCACAGAAAGCTGAACATCGGTTGTAAGTCAGCTGGAGTGAGATATTAGCTACCAGATCCATTTGAAGGACAAAAATAGGCATTGGGTATGCCTGGTGAATTGAAAAGATTAGCAAAGAAAAGTTATTTTCGTGTCCAGACATTAATAGACAGGATGAGCCTACCTTCAGATAGTATCTGACTTGGTCATGTAGTTATCTTGAATAACTTTGTTTGATGTGTAGTTCACTCCTCAGTATCTTCCATATAAAATGATTTTCTTCCATGGTTCATTTGATTCTCTTCTTGTGTATAGTAAAAGGTGTATTATGGTATAGGGGTCTAGGAGATACAGGAAATACACAGTACATAATAAAGCTGGGAATTCCAGAGCTAGTTATGTCGAACTGGGACAGACAAGCAAGCATGGTCTATTCCCCACAGTCTTCATTAATGTACTTTATTTAACATGTGGATCACATAAGGAATCAGAATTCAGATTATAAGTATGACATCCATGTAAGCTTATAATCAAACCTGCAGCTAAGTAATACCATGGATTCTAAAAATTTAGAACATCCAACTGCAAGTCCAAGACATCAAAGTGCATGACACAAAAATAAATAAATAAATAAATAAATAAAAAATGGCTCCATTTGGAAAGTCTAATTTGCCACATAAGTCTCCTCTTTCTGTTGAATACAAATGTGGCAAATTAGATAAAGGTCTAAGGAAAAGGCTTGGCAAATGTTTTGTCTGGAGTGTGGCACTATATGTGGCAGAAACATGGACACTGTGATGAGAGGATGAAAAAGGTAAGAAACATTTGAGATGTGGATGTGGGGGAGAATGGAGAGAACAAGCTGGATGGAAAGAGTCAGTGATGGAGTATTGGAAAGGGTTGGTGAGAGAGGGTCTGCTGAAGGTTGTAAGAAAAAGGAAACAGAACTGGTTGGGACATTCATTGAGAAGGGAGTGCTTGCTAGCAGATGCTTTGGATGGATTGGTTTGTGGGATCAGACTGAGAGGAGGAACAAGATGCAAGATGATAGATGACAGATGACATAAAGGGATGAGGAAATTATGCAGACCTGAAGAGGATAGCAGAAGACTGGAGAGCCTGGAGAACTACCATGTGAATACCTGCCTTTTGGCAGAACACTGATGATGATGATGATTGCAAAGTGAAGGTAGGTAAAAGTAATGAGATACTTTAACTCCTTAGAAAACAATGATCAGTCACATTCATGTAAATCTTCTGTTTTCCTTATGGGACTAGTTACACTAGGTTAATCACAGAAATGAGGAAAAGATGTGATAAATACTTTTAACACACAGAAGCATATACTGCAAAATGTTGGCCAGACTGAGAGCAGCTTTAGAATATGATAGAAGTACTGCATGAAGGCTACTGAAGTCAGTCTAGTTTAAGATACCCATCTTGCAGGCCTTGACCACAATAGTGGAGGCCTGCAGAATATTTTACAGGGCTTTCTAATCTGTACAATTTAACAGTCAGCAGATGATGTTTGAAGTGATAATTGTATTGCAAATCTACATATGCCAGTCATTGAATACTGGTCCCTATTCTTATCGGACCAGAGGTGGGAATAGGGCCTGAGGATGACATAATGTATCACCAAAACTGTTTTCTCAATAAAGTAACAATCTCGAAATTTAGATGGAAAAAAAGGTATTCAGTTTGACATTCTTCACATGAAGAGAGAAGTTATTTGGAATTTGTGCAGATGTCACACTGCAGTTGTAATGATTGTAAGGCACATAATCGGAATGTTTTGGAATGGAGTGAGAGAGGACTGGAGCTTATCCACAATGCTATTAAGTCTGTACATTGAACAAGAAGTTTAAAAAATAAGTTGAAAAGAAAACATTGAGGTTTGTGACAGAATTTTAATTCTGAGATATGGAAGATCACTTGGAATAGCAGTTAAACAGAGTGGATAGCATCTTTAAAAGAGATTATAAGACAAATAACAAAGGAGAAATGTCTAATTAAATAAAATGATGCTGAGTGAATTAAGTCATGGAATGAGACAAATGAAGCAGGGCATTACTGCATTATAGGATGCCACAAAAATAGCATGTGGTGGACTCCCTTGATTGTATTTTAGACAACTGACCAAAATGTTAGGCATTTTATCTACAGATTTACAGTAAAAGTTTTCTCTTATCAAATTCGTTGAATATTATCCAGAAGAGTTCATAGGGTGTACTGATATTTTTATCAGTCTTATGGCTGGTTTGATGCGGCCCACTGTGAACTCCTCTCCTATCCCAGCTACTTCCTCACACTATAACACACCTAATTATTTTCTGGACATGTTCCAAACCCTGCCATCTCCTGAAACTATTAACTCTATAGATCCCTAAAGTATGATGGAAGTTACTTGTAGCCCTATTAACACATGCCCTTTCATTTTGTCCCTTCCTGTCACTGTTCTTGTGGTGAAGCTCTCAATTTCTTACCATATCAGTCCACTGAATTAATCATTCCTCTGTAAAACCAGAGGCCAAACATGTAAATTCTCTTGTTTCCTGGTTTACCACAATATGTAATTGGCTTCCACATAATTGTTCCAGAAGTGATTCCCCCTCCCCTCCCATACTGCTTCCCCCCTCACTCCTCCACTGGTGGTTTTAGGACATTAGACATTACTTTGTGTGCCTCCAGCATTATCTGATTGCAGGTCTCCAAATACTTTTTTAAACTCCTAATCTTAATTGCATCACCTATATCTTGTATTTCTTCTGTAATGTCATCAAATCTTACCAGACATGGAAGCCTTAATATAATCTTTCCACCTGTCAGCTCATTCCTGTAAGCTCAACAGTAGAATTACTTTCGCACTCTCAATGTTTGTTCCTTTGATTTTAATTGCACCAAAGGTTGCTTTGACTTTCTTACATGCTGAATAGTCCAACTAATGACCATTTCATGTTTTATTTCTTCAAATTTTTTCTGCAGTCATTTCAATTCAGCTTCTCTGCTTTCCTGTTCATTTCACTCATAAGTGACTTAAATTAATGTATTTCTGTCCCTTTCTGCACATTTTTGTTCTTCCTTACTTCATGAATCAGTTTCGTTATTTCTTCTGTAAAATTTATTGTTACCTCATGCATACTTCAATTTGTCTGTCCAACTCTTGATTGCCCTTTTCAAATAAGTCCATTGCTCAACTGACCTGTCTATTGCAGTATTCATTACCACACTGTTTATTACTTCAGAGAACTTCAAACCCATTCCATTCTTCAAAGTACCCCACTTCCTCCACCACTAATAGTTCTGGACTATTCTCTTAGACCTTAGCATATTGCTCATAATTACTAAATTGTGATAATCTCTACCTGCTCCTGGGTGCACCTTGCAATCCAGTATCAGATTTTACAAAATGTCTGAAAGTGATGTAATCCAGCTAGACACTTCTCATTGCCTTGGACTACTTCCAAATACACTTTTTCCTCTAGTAATTTTCAAATAGCATATTCATAATTAATAACAAACTTACAGAACAATTGAATTTGTTTTTATTTCATCACTCCTATTGCTAAGCTCACTCTCTTCAACTGTCTTCTATTACATTGCTTACTATAGCATTCCAATCACTCATGATTATTAGATTTCCATTCTCTGTACATATGCATTTTGTAATACTTTCAATCTCTCATTATCACATTGACATTGGCAGATAAACCTGAACCATAACCTGTCAATTCTGATGAGAATAATCTTACTACTGAATTGTCTGCTGTACTGACCTGCACAGATCCACACCCAAAATCTTTTTAGGCAGTTGTACTGTGCACCATGCAAGTCAGATGCAGCTAGAAGTTAAATGACCAAAAGTTGCCACTTGTGGATGCACACAGCCTCTCATCCATGCACTCCAATGGCCAGTTAACATGTTCTAGAGATAGCACTAGCCACCTCTAACTCAGTCATGTTTACCTTGACAAAAGTGTTACCTCACTGTTATTGTGCACCTCTGGCTAGTGTACCTGGTATAAGAAGTTGTTTTTCAGACTGTTTGTTCTGTCCATGGTGTAGTGTTCTCTTGTGGGATTAGAACATTCAGTGACTTAGCCTCTGCCCCACATTTATGCTCATGACAAATTCATCTTAACAGAAATGATTTTCTTCCTAATCGTTTCACTGACTGCAACTACATCCAAATTGAACATTCAAATTTCTTCTTCAGATTTTCTAGCTTCCTTACCACATTGAATTTCTACAATTTGTGAGTCAAAGCATTGAATGTCAGTAGTCACTGGATATTCGTGTCTTGCAAGTTCATTTTATCTGGGTATCTTCGGGATTATCCAACTGCCTGTGCTTCTTGGCTTTAGATCTTTGTCCATATTTGTGGAACAAGTTGTAATTCATGGCAATGAAACTATTTGACAACATATTAGTTACAAAGAAATTTGCTATAACTAAAAGGAATGACAGTATCTGAACAGAAATATTGTATAATGGCTTAGCACAAAGATCAGTCCTCAATTCTGTCTAGTTAAATTTAGATGTATGTGATATTTATCTAATACAACCCGCATACTTTGGCTATGCATATGATTGGTCAACATCTATACAGCAAAGAAGTTTGCAACAACTTCTGATTGAGATATCTTCACCCAATACTTCCATAAAGGGTGGTTACTAAAACTGAAATTGCATGTTTTGATTTGTCAAACACTGGCACACAGAGCTGTTCATGTCCATTTTAAGAGAGAAGTTCTCATAACATGCATCCGGAATAGTTTGGGATATGACACTTCCTTTGATATAACACTTAATGCCAACACCTGGAAAGCTGAAAAGCACAAAAAGTATTCTGCCCAAGCTCTGTGGTCTAGTTGGGCAGCATCAGCACACTCTCTCCACTCAATAGCAGAGTACATCTACTATGTGCCCATCTAGCTGAATAGTCCATATATGAAAAAGATGAGGAACTTAACCAATCAATGTCCACTGTCAGTAAGTGTGTACAATCCATTTCCACACATTGGTTATCTATCTTGTCACATTCCACCTCCTTATGGAAGATGGAAAAGTACGCTATTACACATATACCAGATGACTGTCTATAACATGAACTTTCAAATATTGTATGATACATTCCCTGTGAATCAAAAACAATTGTCAAGGCATTTCATTCATACCATGGCCATGTTTCATACTGAAAATGAATTCAATGCCACTGATAAATGGAAATGTTGCTGACAACAAAAGTGTTCTCTACCATGTCTGAAACTGTCATGCACCCAGGAAAAAACCCATGGACATGACAAGCCTTGGGCAATTTATAGATTTGAATGGTGCATGGAATGTGTGTTCACACGTTACACAAGTGAGGCAAATCTTCATTACCATCTTGGGACTGTGTTGTGTGATGGCAGATAGTTGGTCATGTGTTACAACATGTCCAAGGACCTGCAAAGGTCACTTTGAAGAATTCCTGACAGTTATGATACGTGTGATGAAATGTGTAATGGAGCTCTATATTCCCTTCCACCTGCCACTGTTTGTGTGATATTACTGTACATTTGAGTGCTGTTGTAATGTTGATATGTAGTAGTTTAGTAATCTTTTTATATGTATCATTTGATTGAAAATCTGTTAATGTATGCCTTACAATAAAATGGTTATTCCATCTTTTTCTCATAGTTACCTTACCTTCAGTAGGTTGAAACAATGGACTAATCCAGAATGCTTCGCCAACACAGAGCTCATTATGAACTTCAAATAAATTAGCTTCAGCGAAAACAACAAATGAACTTACGTACCTTCATTCTTTCTCCACTTTGAAAAATACTGTCTCCAACATTGAGATACACCATTCAAAAATTGCCTCTTTATCTCATCGGGCACTCCTGAAAATATAAAGACGTATCAATAATTGTCAACACTCAGGTCTTATGTAGAATGTAAATAGAAGTTTTGCTTTACAGCACAGAGAAAAATGAACAAAAAGTGACAAATGCTTCATAGTGTTCCCTCCATTTAGGAAAAGTTGTTGCAGATGAGATCATGCATGAATTAAGTCAACCAGAACTCCTTGCTAGTCAACCCATTCACCAGTTAAAAATATTAAACAGTATCAAAAGTGAGAGTAATCCATACGGAATAAATGAAGTAGTAATACGTGAACTGGAGTCAAATCTTTTCATTTAAAGTCACCCTCCGTGGCCACTTCTGTCATGAAACAACAAAACAGTAGTCACATGAGGCAAATGGGGAATCCAGCTCAATCCTAGACGGCGTTGACACTAAGAGGGCAGTCATGAACCCAACTTTTATATTAGCACCACTATCATCATCCAGTTTATAACACTAGCATTCTTTTGTATCTACTTTTTGCTCTTCTGCTTAAATTTTCTTAATTCTTTGGTTTTAATAAAGATCACAGTTTCGTTATGTTTGCTAGCATGTACACTTCATTTTGAAACTAAACTTCCCACCTACATTCATCAATGTTTTGTTTTTGCTAATGGAAGACAAAATTCAGCGGACATTTAAGAAGAAATCGGACCACCCACTTAAGCTGTCTCGATACTATCACAATCGTACCATCCGTTTGGTCACTGGCGCCTTTTACGCTAGCCCGATTGCGTCTGTAGACAGAAGCTGCCAAACTGCCTGTGTTTAAAGGCTGCGATTTCCTCCTCGGCAAATACATGTGCCGTGTGTCTGCCATGCCTGGCCACCCGTCCTATACTGCCTCCTCCTGTCACTCCTCTATTAGTCAGCGTGTTACTTCCTGGAATTTGCTTTCTTTTGCTCTAGCAGTTTAATTTCGAGCTACCTGCCACTTTCCCAATGAATGTGAGGCCTTCACCACCTTGGATTCATGCAGCGACCCATGTTCATCTTGGACTTAATTTGCATCCAAAAGACACTACTCCAGACTGACTATATTGCTATAAGTTTATCTATCTTTGAAAATCTTAAACATGACTGCAAAACAGCAAGTGCGTAAATCTGAAGAGGTTGAAAAATCAGCCAACAAGCTGCAAATGGGTTTTTCAGCTCTTGACCATGGTTTCGATATTTGTAAAAATATCTGCTTCAGCAGCTGTGGCTTCATTATCACAATAGGTTAGATGAACCCAATTGGCTCATGTCATAAACAAAATTTCTGAAACAATTATTGCGAGCCATGGCTTTCGGTAGTGCCAGAATACACATATCGTGCATCGGAGACTGTTGTTTAGTATATGCCCACATGTAGAGGCTCTTTCAGTATAAAATTGGAATAGGCATCACAGAACAAAATACTTCCGTAAGTTAGATGTACCTTACACTAGAGGCTAAAGTCAACTGCATAGTGATGTGATAAGGCCACCACTTTTGAAGAAGATATTTGTAAAAATAGCAAAACCCTGGTCAAGGGCTAATAAACTTTCATTTCTAACTTGCTACCAGATTTTTAACCTCATTCTTGTGCTTTGCGTGGAAATCAGCACTGGTACCCTTCTGTATACGGATGGTTCTGACCGTGGTGTTTGGTGTGTCTTCATTGGCACAGACGATATCTGGCATCAGCTGTCAGTATTTACAGCATAGCTCTTTGTCATGTATCAGGCTACATAGTACATTTGGTAACACAGGCTTTTCAATTGTATCATCTGCTCTAACCCCATGCCCTTAAAAGAGTAGTGAAATTTTGTGAACTATCAGGCCTCATCCGTAAACTGGTGGGGTCTGTAGCCATGACAATCTGACAGGAAACTAGGCTGCTGACATTGCTGCTGAGGCCCTCAGGGGGTCCAAAACTCTTTTGTGGATATATGCGTGGTGAGCACGGAAACCTGAACTAGTGCAGCTCTTTCCTTTCTGGGCTGCATACCTTCAATTTCCACATACTTACACATCCTCCCTTCCCGCCTCACCTCCGCCTCTTGCCTTCCACTTCTCCCCCTATCGGAGTGTGTTTCGTGCCTATGTCAGGAGGCACATGCTTTTAACTGTAAGACAGTATGTCTTCTTTGCTTTCTATGGTGGAAAGTCTGTCTTCCCTTTGTCCTCCCTTTGTCTTCCCTTTGTCTTTCTCTTCTCCTTGTCTCTTCTCTTTACCCTCTTCCCCGCTGCGGCATTTGAGACCTCTCTTCTTTCCTTTTCTTTGTTCCTCCCTCCCTCCCTATTTCTTTCATCCCTGTGTGTGTCTGAAGGCTGACCCACACGTAGCCGGTGATGGGGTAACATGTAATTCCCCACCCCGCGTAGACAGGTAGGACACGTATGTACCCCCTGGTAATGGCCAGGCCCAGAGAGGGCTGATTGGCCCCTCTGTCCGTTTCTTTGGAGGTGTGACCTGACGTGTGAACAATCACCTAAGGTGGGAGTGCTCTCAGAGGGCCTCCACAAGGGAGTGCGGCATCGGAGGTGCTGGTAATCGTGGAAGAATTGTCCATGGCTTTCTCTTGTGAGCAGAAATTGTAGATGATGATGAAACCATTTCAGAAGTATCCACATCAGTGCTACATTTCCTTGTTGTTTCTCAGTCAGATGAAGGTCAAGACTTTTCCAGTGAACCCTTTCATTATTAAGAAACGTGTCGATGCAATTGCAGGTCCTGTAAAGTCTTGTTCCCAGTTACGAAATGGCACCTTGTTACAAACACAGTGCCCTCCAGGCACAAAAATTGCTGAGAACTTCACTGCTACACACCTTTCCTGTCTGGGTGGAAGCGAACTGCACTTTAAATTCATCACACAGGATTTTTATACATGCTCACTCGATGCATTGTCCAACGAGGAAATTCAAAACTACCTGTTTGAGCAGGGCATAACAGCTGTACATAGTCGTGAAAAGGGCTGACGAGGACTTGGTTCCAACCTGTACTATCTTCTTGACATTTGACAGAGTTCAACTTCCATCGAACATTAAAGCGGGATATGAGAATTTCAGTTCGCCCTAACATCCCCAACCCTACGCGTTGCTATCAGTGTCAGCAGTTTAATCATACCAGCCAGTCGTGTTCCAATCTGGCCAAATGTGTTACATGTGGAAAGGATGCCCATGAGGGTGCTTGTCCACCATCATCCCCTCATTGCATCAATTATATGGGTGACCATGCTGCTTCCACTAGAGATTGCCCCATTTTCAAAGATGAACGGCTTATTCAGGAAATCAGAGTGAAGGAAAATGTGTGTACATTTGCTGCTCGTATGTTATTCACCAGTTGAAAGCCCAATGTGCCTCCAGCAGGTAAATATAGCACTGTCCTTGCATCTCCTCGTCCTACTAAGGAGGCAACCATGCAGACTTCTGATCTCACCTTTAGTGGCACAGTCATCAGATCGCCCAGCGCGAAGATCACCTGTTCAACCTCCCCTCTATCACCTGCTCACTCTATGGCTCACTCTTCATTGGCTTCTGCTAAATCACAAGCCCCAAAATCAGACTTCTAGACTTCAAAAAAAGAGCTTACTTGAAGATTTTTTTACATACACTGACTTCACTACCATCGATTCCTTCATCTCAATGTCCTGTTTCCAAGACATCTCATAAGAACCAAAGTTCCTCTCCTCTTCCTCCTCCACTGTGTTCTCATCTACAGCGCCACCTGGTGGTAACCACCCTTCCATATTGCCAAGGTGCACTGCTGGCAGTCGATAAACTGGCCAATCGCTGGTGGCAGGAGCAGCCTCCGAACAGCCTATGGATCAGGATCTTCTGCCTTTGGCTGAATGCCGTTCCATGCTTTCGGCGGCTGGCTCTCATCAGTTGTTGAGAGTGACTGTGGTAAGATTCTTCCCTTCTGTGTCCACTCTGTCAAGTATCTATTGGAATATCCGTGGCATCAGAGCCAATCAGGATGAACTGTCGATCCTCTTATGATCCTACTCACCGGTCATCTTCTGTCTTCAGGAAACAATGCTGCATCCCCACGATTGCTTTGTTTTCCCTCATTTTCAGTCAGTCTGGTTTGATCTCCACTCTGTTGATTGCGCTCCAGCAGATGGGGACTTAAGATTCTTCTCCATGATACGTCCATTATCACCCAATCCCCTTTTTAAACAGTTCCTTCCAAGCTGTTGCTGTCCATCTTTTCCTTTCATACATTCTCTCTTCGTACCGTATACATTCCATCATCCACACCAATGACAAGAGCTGATCGCCTTCATCTCCTTGGTCAGCCCCCGCCCCCGTATTTGCTGGTTGTGGACTTCGATGCCCACCATCCGCTTTGGGGATCCCTGCGTCCTTGTCCATGAGGCCCGTATTGATTGACTTCTTCCACCAAGCGAATCTTGTTTGCCTCAACACTGGGAACCTACATTTTTGTCTGCCTCCATGATGAATTTCTCTCATTTGGACCTTTCGGTCCGTACTGTTCAGTTAGTTCAGCGCTTTCAATGGTTCGCTCTTGCTGATAAACACTCGAGTGACCATCTTCCATGTGTCCTTCGATTGTAGCCACAACTGCCATCTATGCGCCCGATACGATGGAAGTTTGCTCAAGCCGTTTGGACACTTTTTCATCTCTAGCGACATTAGATGACCTTCACTTTCCTAGTGTAGACGATCGGGTCACTCATGTTACAGAAGTTATCCTTACAGCTGCGGAACGTTCAGTACCTCACACCTCCGATTTGCCCTGGCACCCTCCAGTTCCTTCGTGGAACGAGGTGTGTTGTGACGCAATATGTGAGCGGGGACGTGCTCTTCACGTTTTCTGCCACGATCCTACTTTCGCCAACTGTATCCACTATAAGTAGTTACGTGTATGATGCCGTCGCATCATCCACAATAGCAAGAAGGCAAGCTGGGACTTCTTTACTAGTTCTTTTAACACCTTCACTCCCTCCTCAGAAGCTCGGAGTAAAATTAGACGGTTATCTGGCGTGTCTAGTTTCTCCCTGGTCTCTGGGCTCACTGTCACGCATGATACATTAGTGGACCCCATCGCAATTTCTAACTCACTGGGTCAACACTTGGCTGAGATTTTGAGCTCTTCAAATTACCCACCAGCGTTTTTCCCGAAGAAACATGCAGCGGAAGTGCAACCTCTTGCTTTCTCCTCTCAAAATAGCGAAAGCTATTATACTGTTTGCTCCATGTGGGAACTCACTCGCACTCTCTTCTTCTCGCTCTCCCGCCACACGACCGGATGGTATCCACATCCAAATGTTGGTGCATTTATCATAGGATAGTGTGCGTTACCTCCTTCACCTTTATAATTGAATTTGAACCGACAGTACCTTTCCCAGATGATGGCGGGAAGCTACCTTCATTTCTGATCTGAAACCTGGAAAGGACAAGAATTTCCCATTCAGCTATCTCCCCATTTCTCTTACGAGTAGTGTATGTAAGGTACTGGAGCATATGGTGAATTGCCGTTTAGCCTGGTGGCTATAGTCCCACAGTCTTTTAACACCTACCCGATGTGGTTTCTGAAAGCATAATTCTGCAGTTGATCATATTGCTGCTCTCTCCACTTACATCATGAACAATTTTCTTCTCAGGAAACGCCGAACGGTAGCAATACTTTTCAATCTGGTGAGAGCATACGATATCTGTATGAGGACAGGCATCATCCACATACTGCTCTTGGGGCTTTAGAGGTCGGCTGTCCCCTTTCTATTCGTGAATTCATGGCAGAGTGCACATTTATAGTGCAGGTGAACACTACTCTCTCCCGTACTTTTTCCCAAGAAAACGGGGTACTCTAGGGCTCCGTGCTAAGTGTTGTACTGTTTGCCACCACCATAAATCCAGTTATGGATTGTCTCCTTCCCGATGTCTTCGGCTCCCTCCTTGTGGACAATTTTGCGATCTACTACAGCTCTCAACAAACCAGCCTTCTTGAGAGACATCTTCAAGGATGTCTGTCGCCTCCACTCTTAGAGCATCGAAACCGGCTTCCGCATTTCTCCCAGTAAGACCATTTGTGTCAATTTTTGGTGTCGTATAAAGTTTCTTCTGCCTTCCCTACATCTATGCCCTGTCGACCTTCCGTTCGCGGACATCACTAAATTCTTGGGTCCTATGTTTGACAAAACTGTGCTGGTCGTCCCACATTTCCTATCTTTCAGCTTGCTTTGAAAAAGAGACAGCATTGGTCGTATATTTTTTACTATTGCAAAATCGATTTTCTGTCACTGAGTGACCATCTTCAGTGCTATATTGTATAACTTAAATTGGGATGCACTGTTGTCACTAAGCTTACGGCAATCACATTGCTGTCTGTGAGTAGTTCTCCTCCGCCACTATCACGCTTTAGTGCTCTCAAAATTGGACTATGGAAGCATAGTTGACTCTTGCTCGGCCATCTATTCTTCGGCGTCTCGACTCTATCCACCACTGTGGATTATGTTTAGTGTCTGGAGCTTTTTACACCAGCTCTGTGGAAAGCCTTTATGCTGAGACTGCTGATCCTCCGCTGTCCAATTGGCTAGCTGTCCTTCTGAGTTGTTATGCTAGCCATCTGTCTTCCATGCCTGCTAATCCAGCCCATTACCTTTTTCTCGACGCCTCCTTGGATTTAGGGTATACAGGCCAACCTTCCTCTCTACTACCACCGGGAGTCTGCTTCCGTCAACTGCTAAGTTCTCTTTCCTTCTACTTTCCTAAAACTTTCTTGACAACTGGGGATATGGCATTGCTTTGGCTCTGCCCCTGGACCTGCCTGCTCTGTGATCTTTGTCAGCTTTCCAAGGATAATACCCCTTCTCTCGTTAATCATCAGGCATTTGCTGCTCATATGGTTAAAGGATTCCAGAGGTAAGAAATTTGTGTCATGACTTGACTAGACGAAGGGATCGGTTGGTAGGGCATGTTCTGAGGCATCAAGGGATCACCAACTTGGTATTGGAGAGCAGTGTGGAACGTAAAAATTATAGAGGGAGACCAAGAGATGAATGCACTAAACAGATTCAGAAGGATGTAGTCTGCAGTAGGTACTGGGAGATGAAGCTTGAACAGAATAGAGTAGCATGGAGAGCTGCATCAAACCAGTCTCTGGACTGAAGACAAAAACAACAACAACATGAGCACAAATGAAGGATGCCACATTTATTTACACTGACGGCTGAAACATCATTTGGTGTTGGGAGTGCCTATGTTGTTGGTGACACCCTTAATCGACTTTGGCTTCCTGACCAGTGTTCGGTTTTTCCTGCAGAGCTTCACGCTGTTCTCCAGGCTGTCCAATACATCGATCGCCATCAGCAGATACAGTATATTATATGCTCAGATTCGCTCAGCTCTCTCTTCAGTCTCCAAGCTATTTACTATGTCCACCCTCTGGTCCACTGGATTCAGGAATGCCTCCACTTGCTCCACATCTCTGTGGCACTCCTCCAGATCCCAGAACATGTTGGTATCCATGGAAATGAGGTGGCCGATATAGCGGCCAAGGCTGCAGTCTTTCTTCAGCCTGCTGTGTACATGGTTCCTTTTGCCAATGTACAGAGTGTTTTATGTTGTGTTGCTCTTTTATGGCACACACATTGGTCGACACTTCCCAATAATAAATTGTGGGATGTGGAAGCTCTTCCCTGTGCTTGGACCTCTTCCTCCCAAACGAGTCGTCGGGAGGAGGTAATTTTAACTAGACACTGGATAGGGCACTGTCTTTTCAGCCATTGACATCTTTTAAGTGGCGATCCTCCCCCACTGCTCACAGCTGTGGATGGTAAGACACCTTTTACTTCAGTGCCCCTATTTTACTCCGCTATGTGCCAGTCTACAGGTGTCACCTGATATATCTTCCATTTTAGCAGATGACACGAGCTGTTGATCACATCCTAGAGTTTATTATTGTCAGTGAGATGTCAGTCATTTGAAGCTCTTTTTGGGGAAACAACCCCCCCCCCCTTCTGAAGTGGTTTTCTAAACTTTCCTTCCGTTTTTTAGTTTCCCCACTGAGTTTTGCTCCCATTGCTGGTGATCTCCAATCTATTTTTTGTTTTTCTATCTTTCCCTAAGCCACAGACTGGGCGCTAATGACTGTTGCAGTTTTGTGCCCTAAATCCATAACAAAAAAAACCTGCTGCTGAGACTGCTGTCATCGTATCCTGGCCCGCTAGTTCTTCCATTCCCTCCGATCTTTGTGTTGCTGTCTGTCAAGAATTGGTGTCCCTTTGGCGATAATACTCGTTCCCTTCATGGGAACAAGCTCTGGGGAATTAAACCTCTGTTAGTGGCTTGACCAACATCCTCTTCCTCTTAACTTAAAGAAATGTATAGGAATGTACCAGCTGATGTATAGAATTAGCCCTTGCCAGCCACAAATGACAATGTATTGCTCTAGAAGGAAGTCCAATAATCTTAAGCAATCTTGGCCTCAATCCCATTTGTAAGAAGTATTAACATGCAAGTAAGACCATCAGTCCAGGTAAGCACTGGTATATGAGCAAAATAGTCAGTGTCATTCATCCACTCCTCCTAATAAGATATTGTTACAATACTGCTGCCACCTGCAAACTTGGTAAACTGGTGCTCTGCACCATTCACAGCAGCAGGTAGATAATCATAAATCAGAGGACAAACACAGGACAGAAGGTATATTCCCCTAAACACTATTCCATTGATATTACTAAAAGACTAATCAACTTCATGACCTGCAGTACCAGTTTCATCTTGGTTATCTGACAGCTTCCTCGGTCAACAGAAATATTACTTTTTAAAATGCAGTCAGTAATGACAAGAAATATTGAAAATGAAACCGTCAGAATTTACTCAGCAAGAGGTATGATCTTGCATCAGAGGTTCAACGCAGGAAGAAAAGTATTATTAAGAAACTGTGTGCATGTCCTCAGTGAGTGCAGATAGAGATGCACAAAGAACAAAGGCTATATTCATCCAGTGTTTCATAATGAGAGCACTTAGCTGCTTCCAACAAACACTAATTATAAATTCAAACCTTTTCTAAATTCTTAAGGGCATTTAAAATGTCATTTGCAGAGTACCAGAAGTTTAAAGAAACTGTAGTATGTAAAACAGCTGTAAATAATTTGAAGTTTCATCATCAGTAGCAGTAATAACAATTAGAAACCCAGTAGCAAATGTTTTCCCCCCTGTTTGTATTTGGCTTTCCATAACATTTTCAAGGTTCGCTTGAGCTCTAGTGAATCCAGGCCTATAAAAACTGTCAATATGAAGTTTTAGTACACTTAGCTTTCCTTTTAATTGTATCACATACATTTGAAATTCAGAAGGCTTAAAGTAACAAATGTATTACATTACTGCTTTGAGTCCTTTAGCCTTTTCATTATCCATTGTTTTTATTGCATGCTGTTGAAGCTTTAAGAACATAGAAATAATCGTAATGTGATTTGACTCTTGTTCCTGTCAGAAGTCAATAGGTTATAGTTGAGTAGATGACATGGTAGTTCGTGACCATTGGCATTATTAATAGAAAACTATGCTCTAATCTTCATGTGCAGCTACAAAAGAATGTATTATCACTCTTGTGCTTTTCAGTCTCTTTAGGAGAGCTTATCACTAATTTGTGGGCTCTGTATTTTATATTTTCTTGTAAATGTATATTTCTGCACACTATGATGATTCATTTGTAAATTGTCTCCTTTGCAGTGAACAATAGTGCTTACAGAAATATCAGAAGCACTCTTAGTATAATCTCTAATATTGGTTGCTTGTTAATGTTCACCTCCCACCTCTTGTCTTTAGTAGACTACTAATACAATTGGTGTATTCTTATATTACAAAGCACTTACTTTGGCATGTTGCCTGGCAATTTAATGTGACTGTGTAAGCTTATGGGTCACTAGTTGTTTGATATGATTGACACAGAGATTGCCATCTCTTCATAATATTAGACTTCATAAGAAATACACATAGTAATTCATGTATGTTCCTTGACAGGATGTACTTACATTGGACTTAACTAGCTTTAGCTGTTGAGCTTCTTATGACATGGTAATTTTGTGTGTTCTACATAAGTTAGGGGTTGTACGTTGCTTTTCTTATTATGGCAAATGCACATAAAAAATATGTGCACCCGATGCATATATTGATCATTGTGATTTGTTGTAATCTAAAAATGCCTTTGTTGAAAACCGCTGTTACTGTCATATTTGTATGAAATTAAGATGTGCTTCCTAATATGTATTATGCACATTTGTTCTTCAATTGTAAGACTGTTGACCTGTTACCTTCCACACTTCTCAGATCGTACCTGTGTACCTCACAGCTAGTGTTTTGCCTTAGAATTTGAAAATTACATTCACTGTTTCATACACTGTTTCATACACTGATTGTGATAGTCTTTCTTTGTATATGATAAATGTATGGAATCTGATGTAATGGTAATTTATTCGACCGTAAAGTCAACTGAGTAGCCTTATTGGATCTCCCGTTCTGTTTCAATGTTACATTCCATTTTCTTCAGTTTTGTCTTGTACACAACACTGGTGCTGTGAGGATAGTAAATAACCTAAAGATTTTGTAATATAATGTATCCTCACTACTCTCACTTGTCTGAGAAAAGTATTATCAGCTCAAGAAGCCACAGTTTCCTCAGTTAAATATTTCTGTTATGTTCACTGTCTTGATATGACTCATGCACATACTGTTACAATCCTAGTATATGAATTCAACAGTTTGTGTAAAATGATAGATTTCATGTTAGTTCAGTCTGATAACGTGAATTAGTAGTATAAACTTGAATTTGTCAAAGTAGTTACTGAAATTGGAATTTCTATGCTTTGAGAGTCATTATCCAGAGGCACTCTTCAAAATATTTGTGTTCCACAAATTTATCATAAATTCACATTCAATACTATTAGTCATTTGAATTGGGTCCCTTTGAAAGGAAGCATAAGTATTTCACATTGCCGTTACTGAAGCTTCTACATTACTGTCAATTCTTGCAAGCATTGTAAAATGTCTTTTGCAAATGTTTGAAATTCATCAAGCTCTGATTATTACAGTTAGATGATGCAGTGTTGTATTTTGTACTTCAAATATAGAAATTATAATATTTGGAGGTTTATGCACTACACAATTGTGAAGGACTGATGTAGTCTACCCTTCATGAAATATACAGCTAGTGTTTATGTTTTATGTCCCATAATTTGAAAATATTTAAAATACTGTTTGTTACTTGTCTGAAATTCTCACTCATCTATATGTAAGACACCTTTTATTAGCTTTAAGGATGTATATTATACAGTCAGAGATTCATATATTTTCGATAGACCTGTATATTTTCTTTGGTGTATCTTTGGCAGAAGTTAAAACAGCTAACTAGAACTAGACTCTGGAAGTTCGTTACTAGCAGATTTGTTGTGATTTGCACATGATACAATGTGGTTCTGAAGTGTAAGGGCAGAATCTTCCTAAGTTATGATGCCTACAGATCTTCACCTACTTCATGCCCTTCAGTAGGCATATATTTCATAAAAAGAATACCATTATGCATATATGGCTTTATATGTGGACTGATAATTTGTGTGCTGGCTGCGGTGGTCTAGTGGTTCTAGGCGCGCAGTCCGGAACTGCGGGACTGCTACAGTCGCAGGTTCGAATCCTGCCTCGAACATGGATGTGTGTGATGTCCTTAGGTTGGTTAGGTTTAACTAGTTCTAAGTTCTAGGGGACTGATGACCACAGAAGTTAAGTCCCATAGTGCTCAAAGCCATTTGATAATTTGTGTGCCACATTTTGTGACACATAGTGTAAACTGTTCATACAGTTCTAAGTAATGGCTGATAATGCAAATCAAAATTTGGATCGTCATTATTGCATTTCTTACATCCCTACACAGTATGAGTGTTACATATTGCTCTGTGGTGGTATGTGTATTCATAGGTACTTGACAAGTGTGGTAGTCTAAACTGGCCAATAATATGGTAAATAAATAAGGAAATGTTGTAGGCTGTACATTTATTTTGTGGAGTATTTGAAGACACTGTACTCACACAGAGCAAATGGTACTCAAACTTAGTAAGTGGTAGATGGAAAATTTGTAAGTGAAGATGGTGTAGACTGTGTTAGAGCTTGTAAATGTCATTATTTAAACTTTATTTAGGGTAACCTTTACTTTCTCTGTAAGTATTATGGAAACATGAGAGGAACAGTTGAAAAAAGTTTTTTGCTGTATTCTGTAACCTATGTATGTAAAAAAAATCAATATTTTGTCTTGGTTGAAGTCAGTCATTATCCAAACATGCATGAGCTACAATCAAGACAAAAAATTTTGCTACAAAATATTTAAATTGGTGGTGAAACATCAGCAGTAAACTCTGCAAGATTTGTGCTAAACATACTGTGTGTTGTTGCTGTATGATTATTTTCTATACACACACATTGAATATGTAATTTAGTATTTTAAACAAAGATTGTAAGATTTCTATGGAATGATTTCAATTTGGTTATGAGGAATATTAGCATTTTTATCATGACTACATCAAATATAGTGTAGCCATTTCAACTATTATTAAAATGAGGAAAACACTTTCATGTCAAGTGGTTTCTATTTTTAGCTAAGGAGTAACCTGCTTGTGGCAGGTAAACATAGAGCATACAGTATTAATTGTATGTAACATGTAAAAAGTCTCTGTAAAGTGTCTGCATGTTGTAAAATTACTGCTATTGAATAACAGCACTGTTACTCTTAAAGTTAATCTTTATTTTTTTTATGCACTGATAGGAAAAACATTATTCAACAATCCACGTAAGAAAAATCTAAGTAATACTTGGAGTCTAACCATTAAAGCAAGAACCTTTCTTCTCTTTGAGTCGGTCTTGATATTTCAAAAGATACTGAATGTCTGATGCCTCTGACACTGCTTCTGCTTACTTACTGGCATCTGTTTTCTTTCCTGTCGGCCTCTCTTGGCCAACTCTTGATTTTTTCGACCCCGACGGTATTAGGTTGCGAGGCCCGAGGGTGTCTTTCATCTTCTTTCTCTAATCTTACATTCCATGGGGGGAGGAGGGCCTCCATAGACACAATGAAGCCAGCCCTTCCAGGGGTGCAAACCCTTTAAGACAAAATATGGTCCTCCAAACTGAGGAATATTTGACAGGGCTGGTAGTCTATCTGTGCAAGAATCTTAGTGCTCAAAAGCTTCAGAATAAGCCCTGGATATGAAGGCTGACAAAGAACAAAGAGATTGTGAGATCAGAATAAACCATAATGGCTGTGTAGACAGTGGTGTTCCTACCATCATTCACCCACGATGACTCATTTGGGAACAATGTGACCTATAGTTGGGGACATTTCTCTGCATCAAAAATGAAGTAGGTGAGATGGGTAAACCACATAAAATGGATCTGTTCCAGCTCTTGGAAGAATTATCATAAAAAGTAATGAGTAATAATATAAACTTGTAACCCCATGTTAGTGCCATTACTACAAGGACAATACTGGAGAGAAGCACAGCACTTCAACATTGCACTGAGGCAAGTGAACAAATGACAGAGGAGGCTGGTGTTCAAAATTTCATGTGATGTTATGAACCAGTTGTATATTCCTGAGGGACAGAATGAAAATGTTGTGCCTAATGTGAAGAGAAGACTGAAGCGAAAGTGACAAAACATTGTGGGGGGGGGGGGCTGTTGCTGAAATGACAAGGAACCAATGTACTTCATCCCAAAACACACTACAGCACACAGCCGCCTCTGACGATACAAGATTCCACAGTTGCCAGTCATCCCATACCTCATGGATGTCTGCACTAACGGTCTTCATTTGTATTTTGGTGACCACTGTTGCTGAAGAAGATCCTACCAGACCTCTAACAGGAAGAAATGATGTCCAGCCAGCTTGACAAGAGGCCTGAAGTACTTTTACCTGTAGTCTTCTATATCAGAGGAGTACATAAGCTACCTGTAGGCCTATATAGTTCCACAAAAGTGTTTAAACTGTGACAAAGAAGCTCTATCTGTTGTCCACTTCCTTCACCATGGCTAAAATGTCCAGCATAAGAGCCAAGAGACCAAAGTATGAAGAGTAGAAGACTGCCTGTATCTGCATGCTATGGATTCTCTGATGTAGAAGCACATCAGTCAGTCACAACACATCATCGTATCTCAAAGAATATTCAGCTGAATGCAGTCCTAAATACCACCGTATCACTAATTTCGTAAGAGGAACCGGACAGCTTAGAATGAAGACACTGAGAGATGCCAGTCTTAGTGGAAGTCCCAACTTGACATTTCACTGGCCAATCAGCGAGATGTGGTAGAGCTGTGGGTGTTCTACAAACAATTCAAAGAACAGTGGTAGCTCCTAAATTGGCCTGATTGCAGATTTATATCAGAATATGTCATGAGGGAGACAGGATAACCAGAAGAGTGCAACATATCGTGTGGCACAAGAAATGACCACCTGTCTTCTAAGACCTGTGTAGTCTTTGCAATGAACTAGTCACAAAAGGCAATCCAGACTTCATGATATGAGGTAACAGGATTAATCTGTCTTCAATGTAGTATCAGCCACAGTTACCACCAGTGTGATGTATGTGCTATGACATCAGTTGTGACCAGGAGGAGGACAAAAACACCTCTCAAGCACAGGCAGTACCACTGGGGAAAAAATAAATCTGGGTTTAATTTTGCTTGAGATATTCCTAACAAGCTATTCATGTATATTCCTTTCCTGCAGCTTTGCTGTTTTTTTATTATTATTTCCTCATAGATTGTACTTATCCATAGAATATTGGGTGCATAAATGTTACTTCAGAATTATTCTCTGCCTCTGTTCTGCACCAATACTGCAGCACAGAAACTGTGGAAGCCCCAACTGACACAAGTGATGAAATGTTCACACTATTGCCTGCAACTAATCTAATGTATATATTAACATAGCTTCTGTTGTATGTAATATGCATATTTAAATGAATGTAACAGGTAAATGAGGTTAATTGGCAACTATAATATACAGTAACAAAAACCTACATGTGTTTTACAGATTAGATTATCATGACCCTCAAATTAAATGTACCAAAAGAAATTAGTGCCACTATACTGGCCATTTATTTAGTAAAAAACGCTGTACCAGTTAATTGCTCAGATCATGTTCAGTGCTGATAAATACGTGTATTAGAGATTTATTTTCCAGTAAAAATGCTGTTAACTGTTTTATTACTTTGCAGCTAGCTTGGTGTGGTTATTCCGCACCAAAATGAGTTTTGTAGCACACACACACACACACACACACACACACACACACACACACACACACACACACACACACACACACACACACACACACATTCTGATGCTGTGTTTTCCATTCTCATATTTGTGGCTCAAGTGATTGCGTCAACAGATGATAGAGCTAGTGGAATAATTTTGTTTCTTTAATATAATAATTTGTGAAACATAACCATATGAATGTAGAGCTTCTATGTAATATCTCCTTACAACATGAAAATTAAGACTTGTATAAAAATTGTAAGGTCCAGTTTTCCACTGCTTTTTTAATTACATAAAATTGTCATAGAATTTGAACATTACCTTCTGTAATGCACTTGTCGGTTGTGGCTCTACAGTTAAAGCTATAAGACTGCTTAATTGTACAACAACTGATGCGTAGTTGTAATTGTGTGCTCATACATATGTTACATTGAAGTATACTGAGAACTCCCCTGAAAAATGTCAGGAAAGCAAATTTTTCAGCGGCATCTGCGTATTAAGGATGTCTTCTGTTCACTGTTTAGATGCACTGAAGGTAATGTGAATGAATCTTCTCCTCACCATCCCAAGCATAATAGGTTGTTTGCTCTCACTGTAGTCTCCAGTGTGCAGGGTGTACCAAAATTCCTATACCAGTCTTCTATGGTTTGTAAAGGAGACTTTGTACATTTGACATTGCCTCATTATCAAAACTTCATCTACAAAGCCTGTGATAGGAATTGTGAAATACCCTGTTTTTGTTAATTGCTAGATTAATGCCAATGGGTTGCATAGATTATTGTGCCTCAGTAATAGTCTCTTCCATATCTTGTTCTGAAACATCTGTTACTATGTAGCTAGTGAAATTATGTGCAATTACTACACTTACAATTATGCATAACATTAACATCTAATTCCTTTGTTTCATCCTATCTTGTCAATTGGGTTCTATGCAAGTTCATTGTTTGTTGAAAAGCTAACATATATGCTGATGTAATTGACCAAGTTTGGGGAGGAAATTATTTGGCAGTGAAAACATGTGTAAATCACAAGCCTTCCTTCAGTCTTCCTTAATTAACATCACTATATTGTAATAGAAAGAAGTTATTCTGTGATGCTCATAAATTTGTCTGTTCAGGTTTCATTGAAGAAATGCTACACAAGTCTGCAATATTTAAACATTCGCCTTTTTTCATATTAGTATTAGCACTCGGATAATGTTTATGAATGAAGTACTGTATTATGTACATTTTGGTTTGCAAGAGACTCACATGAGGAAAGAAAAGTTTGTTGGAAGTTGGTATGTGCTCTCACTCATCAACACTGTGTGGATAAAGTCAAGGTATACACATGCAATCCATGCTAAGTCGACAAGCACCCACCTCCTCCAGTTCCTAACTGTACTATATGTCTTACTCGTTTGAACTTCTGTCATATTACACATCTTAAAGAGGAAATTATGGCCTTCTAAATTTCTGAATTTGGTCAATAATTAGGCGAAATAATGATTTCAAAACTTTTGTTGTCCTTCGAAGTTGTGACATCAGCAATCTGTGACTGGTATCAGGCCCTGGGTGGGTGCTTAGTTACCCAAAATTAGTCACATACAGGGACATGGAGGATAGAACTGAATACCAGTTGTTGCAACAGTTATTATAGTGATCATTGTAGCCAAAGTACTTACATAAGAAGAATGCAAAGTTAGAATTACAGTATTCTGACTGCATAGTGACTTCAACATACTGAGTCTTGAGCTACTAATGTCAGTGTGTTTCTTCCATGTTTTTAGTACACGAATTACTGGCTAGATTTTCCCCCTTCAGATGTGTGTATTCATATAAGAGGGTGCGCTCAACATAGATGTAAAGGATTACACAAACACTGTATGTGTGTTTGTCAGACTGCAAAAAGATGAATGTGTTTCCCTGTAAAACAATAATAGAAAAGTGAGGAACCAGCTGCTCAATTCTCATTCTCCTTTCTTCACCAAAATTTTGGTATGTGAACATACTTGTGCTGTTCACACATCGAACATTCTACAGCCTTTTACCCCATCTCTTTACATTTAAGTATTCATATGCCCCTAGAATGGGAAACAAATATGAATCTGGCTATAGCAGGTGTGGAAAAACTGACAATTACACCCCCTTCCCCCCCCCCCCCCCCCACACACACACGCCTACCTCTGTGCCCCATTTCCCTCTACACTGGTGCTACAATTAGCCATCAATGTGATTGAATCATCCCATCTGCTGATTCCTGTTTACCCTCCTGCCATACTTAACATTCTTAAATTCCTCCCTGCAGTAACCTGAAGTTCAGTGAACGTCTTTGATTATCTGCTTGTCAAACTGCCTTTACCATTTCTAATCAAATGCCGAGTGCTACATGTAACAAACCACAACATCGTTTGACTCCTCTTCCACTACCTGTCCCATTTCTTCCATCGTTGCCAACCCTTACTATGACGTTTTACTTCTTTTATAACTTGTCTCCTTTGACTTCCCCACGTATCCATAAGCAACATTTAGTGAGCTGTCCCTTTTGTGTAGCTATGAAATGCTCGGAGCAACTTCAAACAATGCCTAACTGTGGAACCAGTGTATAGATAAGGGGAGGGCCGCAGCACATAAACTGGAACTTGACACTGTTCCTTGAACAACCCCATCACACTCATGGCCTGGTGACAGGGCACATTATCTCATTGAAAAATTAGTGTGCTGTGGGTAAATATTATGTTTATGAAGGTGTATGCATGGTCTGCAAGCAGTATACAATACTACTTGGCCATCATGGTGGCTTACACGAGCTCTGTAGCATTCATGGGTGCCCATGTAAAGGTTCCCAGGTGTCAAGGACATGTTTCCATGGAACATGGATTCCCAGGCTTCCATTGGCATGATACAGGTGGTGTCTGGATTCATCAGACCATCCAATGTTCTGATACTGCGCCAACCTCCAGTGCCGATGGTCACATGACAATTTGTCGTAGTTGCTGATGCTGTGGTAACACTGGCAAATGTTCGTCGGCTGTGGAGGCCCCCAATCATTAGGATCATTTGATGCACTGTGTGGTCTCTCTCACTTCTACTCTTCCTTCCCAGCACTACAGTCCAATGGTAGTTCTGCCACAATTCACCACCTGTCCTGTTTCACCAGTCTGCCCAGCCTATGAAGACACATACACTACGTGATCAAAAGTATCTGGGCACCTGGCTGCAAATGATTAAAAGTTTGTGGCTCCTTCTATCGGTAATGCTGTAATTCAGTATGGTGTTGGCCCACTCTTAGCCTTGATGACAGCTTCCTCTTGCAGGCATATGTTCAACCAGGTGCTGGAAGGTTTCTTGTGGAATGGCAGCCCATTCTCCACGGAGTGCTGCACTGAGAGGTATCCATGTCAGTCAGTGAGGCCTGGCAGGAAGTCGGTATTCCAAAACATCCCAGAGGTGTTCTATAGGATTCAGGTCAGCACTCTGTGCAGGCCAGTCAATTATGGGGATATTATTCTTTTGTAACCACACACTGTGCATTATGAACAGGTGCTCGATCGTGTTGCATTCACCATTGCCAAATTATTCTTCAACAGTGGGAAGCAAGAAGGTGCTTAAAACACCAATGGAGGCCTATAATGTGATAGTGCCACGCAAAACAAGATGTGGAAGCCCCCTCCATGAAAACATGATACCACCATAACACCACCACCTTAGAATGGGCACTCATGACCGTAGCTGTTTAGCACCCTTAAAACATTTCATTTAATTTTTTAAATAGGTGCCGCAACACCTGACTGCTGTACCCTCACTTTTTTTATGCACTGATAGGAAAATCATTATTCAACAATCCACGTAAGAAAAATCTAAGTAACACTTGGAGTCTAACCATTAAAGCAAGAACCTTTCTTCTCTTTGAGTCAGTCTTGATGATATTTTGAAAGATAATGAATGTCTGATGGCTCTGACACTGTAAATCCACTGCAGGAGGGGTTACAGAAAACGAGGAGCAAGTGACTGATCCCCCAGCCAAACGATCAGTGAGCTCATTACTTGGGATACCTACATGGCCAGCGACCCAAATGAAGTCAATGGAACAAGCAGCATGGTGAATATCAGCGAGATGGTCATGGATGGCAGAGACCAAGGGATGGCGCAAAAAACACCGGTCAATAGCAAGAAGGGCACTCATTGAGTCCGTACATAACAAAACGCGGTTGTGTTGGGACTGTTTAATAAAGGTAAGGGCCTGGGAAATTGCTATCAATTCCGCAATAAACACCCCACATGTAGGTGGCAGCAGATGATTGTCCGTTCCGACAGAGGACGTGTAGGCATACCCCACATGATCAGCAGATTTAGAGCCATCAGTGTATAAAAACAGCATCCCGAAACTCCCATAAAATTTGGCGGAAAAAGGAACGGAACACCACCGGGGGATGGAATCATTCGGACTTCGGTGGAGATCCATCCGACTTCGAGGCCGAGGAACTAACCGAGGAGGGGTGGAGGGGAGGGAGCGAGGAAGACAGGACAAAGAAGGAAGCTGAAAATCACGGCAAAGAGACACAAGGCGCAGCCCAACCGGTAAACCCACCCGAGGGCGGGAGTCGGGTGGGTGACGTCGATGGCCTGGGAACAGGATAGAATAGGAAGGATGAGTGGGAGAGGAACGGATAGTGAGTGCATAAGACACCAGAAGCTGGGACCGCTGAGCAGAAAGGGGGGGGGGAATCCCAGCTTCAACCAGGAGACTATCAACAGGGAAGGCACCGGTGGCCAAACGGATACCATGATGGTGGGCTGGATCCAGCACGTGCAGTGTGGAAGGAGCAGCTGAACCATAAACTTGACAACCATAGTCCAAGCGAGAGACAACTAGAGCATGTTAAAGACGGAGGAGGAGGGAACGGTCCGCACCCCAACAGGAGTGGGCAAGGAAGCGAAGGACATTGAGTTTACGGAAACATCCTACCTTCAGGAGTCTGATATGGGGCAGCCAAGTGAGCTTGTTGTCGATAAGAAGACCCAAGGAACGAAACTGTGGGATCACAGGCAATCTTTGTGCAGCGAGATACAGATCTGGATCAGGGTGGATCGTAGTACGGCGACAGAAGTGGACCACTCGCGATTTTAAAGGAGAGAATTGAAACCCGTGTGAGAGGGCACGCCGTATAGCTACCTGGAGCTGCCGTTCTGCAGATGCCATCGAGGAGGAACTAACCCAAATGCAGAAATCATCCACATACAGGGCAGGGGCGACCAAGGGACCGACAGAGGCCAAAAGTCCATCGATAGCAATGAGGAAAAGGACAGTCAAGAAAGAACCCTTTGGGATGCCCGTCTCCTGGGTCCGTGGAGAACTAAAAGCAGTACCAACTCGGACTCTGAATGACTGATGGATCAGGAACTGGCGGATAAAAATCGGGATTGGACCCCGAAGACCCCACTGATGAAGGGTAAGTAAGATGTGATGGCGCCAGGCCGTGTCATAGGCCTTGCTAAGGTCAAAAAACACTGCAACCAAATGGCGGCGCTGGGAAAAAGCCTGCCGGACTGCGGATTCCAAGCGGAGTAAATGATCGATTGGAGACCGTCCCTCTCGAAAGCCACACTGGTAAGGGGACAATAGGTCCCGAGATTCGAGGACCCAATTGAGCCGACGGGCTTCCATCCGTTAAAGTAACTTACAAACAACATTGGTCAAACCAATTGGCCGATAGCTGTCAACAGATAGGGGGTTCTTACCAGACTTAAGGACAGCAACCACAATGCTATCCCTCCACTGAGAAGGGAAGTCACCCTGGAGCCAGATATGGTTAAACACCCGAAGAAGATGTTGCCGTTGTGGAGCACTGAGATGTTGAAGCAGTTGGTTATGAGTGGAATCTGGGCCAGGGGACGTATCATGAGAAGAAGATAGAATCTTACAACGAACCTTTTACTGAATGGGAATTTCTTTCTGCTCTGACTCACAGGGGGTGAAACATAAGGTGGAAGCTTCAGCCCGCTGTTTTTGATGAAGGAAAGCAGCTGGATAGGAGGCTGACGCTGATGCCACTGCAAAATGGGTCGCTAGATGTTCTGCAAGAACTAATGGGTCCATACAAATGCCATCTGGGAGGTGAAGGCCTGGGAGGGTGGACTGCCGATGGCAACCTTGGAGAGAGCGAAGTGTAGCCCATACCCGTGACAGACGGACAGTAGAACCAAGGGAAGAAACGAATCGTTCCCAACATATCCGCTTGCTCTGTTTGATTAAATAACGGGCTTTAGCGCGAAGGCGTTTAAAGGTAAGAAGGCTGAATACGGATGGGTGCCTCTTGAAGTGTTCCAAAGCTCGACGGCGATCACGGATGGCAATGGCAACAGCAATAGCAATAGCCGTACTCCACCATGGGGCTTGCCGGCGACGAAATGGTCCAGATGAGCGCGGGACAGCAAGGCTAGCAGCGCGAACAATCGCGTCAGACACGTCACGTAGGACGTCATCAATACAACCCGACAAAGAGGGAGAAAACGCGACCTGTGCAGTGTACAGAGGCCAATCGGCGCGTTGGAAAGTCCAACGAGGTAACCTGTCCATCGGGGAGCGGGAAGGGAGCGTGATAATCAACGGGAAATGGTCACAATCACAAAGGTCGTCGTGTGGCGACCAGTGTAATTAAGGGAGGAGAGAGGGAGAAGAAAGAGAAAGATCAATGGCAGAAAAGGTACCATGACCGGCACTGAAATGAGTAGGGGAGCCATCATTATGAAGGCACAGGTCGTGGTCTGCAATAAATTGGTCTATTAGACCTCGTCTAGATGGAGAGGCACTGCCCCACAAAGGATGATGAGCATTAAAATCCCCAAGGAGCAGGGAGGGAGGAGGAAGTTGCTGAATAAGGGCAGTTAAGGTAGCAGGTGTAAGAGTCCTGTCAGGAGGGAGATAAAGATTGCAAACTGTGATTGCAGAGTCGAAGTGGACCCTAACAGCAACCGCTTCCAATGTAGTTTGAAGAGGAATCCAAGTGCTAGCAATGTCTGTATGGACCAATGTACTAACGCCACCAGAAGCCCGCAGGGGTCCGACCCGATTTCGACAGAAAACACGGAACCCACGGAGGGTCGGTGAGTGAGCATCAGTAAAATGAGATTCCTGGAGAACCACACAAGCTGCAGAGTAGGACGAAAGAAGGGATTTCAATTCCGGAAGGTGACGATAGTATCCATTACAATTCCATTGCAGAACCACAGAACGATGATTTAAATGGGGGCTGAACACTTTAAATCCAGTCATACCACCGGGGTCCCCACCCGTCACCGACAAGGAGGGGCGACGTCCATGAACGACAGGTCAGAATCCGGTTGTGAAGTCGGGGAAAGGACCTCTGGTGACACCAGAGTCTCTTTGTCCCGGGACTTAGGTTTCTTCTTCCGTTCAGGCTGAGATCGAGGAGGGCTGTGTGGCATGAAGGAGCCAGCTGCAGCAAGATCAGGAACAGAAAGAGACCGGGCGACCTGGGGGCCGACAGACTATTGGCCTGGAAGGTGCCAGGAAGGGGCATCCCGGGAGAGGCGCCCTTGACCGGCAGACGCGGAAGGAGTGGGACACTTCTCCGGCTGGGGAGGGGGAGCAGCGCCCATAGGAGAAGGTGTGGGAGCTGCAGGGGAGGGGGGAGGAGAGGGGTCTGGGATGGGGGTAAGGAAGGGGGAGGAAGGGGTGAAGATGTATTATTATTATTCTGGATTTACAATGTGAGTACACTTTTCCAGCACCTATTCTAGATTACAGTAAGTCACTAATTATTGTTCTCCACTCTTCTCTATTTGTCCATAAATCTTCAGGAATGTTGTTCTTCCTCATTGCTGACTGAACTCCCTGTATCCATGTATCAGGTGGTCGTCCCCTTTTTCTTCTTCCAATTGGTACCCAGTCGATTATGCATTTTGGTAGCCTTTCCTGTTCCATTCGTGTGATGTGTCCATACCATTTAAGTTGTTTGTGCTCGATGAAATCAATAATTGAATTTTTACATTTCATCTTGTTTCTGATTACTGCATTTCTTATTCTTTCTCATCTTGATATTCTTGCTGAACGTCTCCATAAATCCATTTCTGTGGCTAATAATTTTGATTTCAGTTGCCATTTTGTTGTCCACACTTCTGAATGTAATAATGCTCCTAACTATTGTTTTAAAAATCCTTATTTTGTTATCAGTTGTTATGTGTTTGTCCCAGAGAATTCCATTCAATAAAGAGATTGTCGTCTTTCCAGAATTTATTCTTGATCTAATTTCTTTGTCCTGTTTCCCATCATTTGTAATTTTCACACCTAAATATTTATATTCCTCAGTAGCTGTTATTGTTCCCATCCCTTCTTCTAATATTAAGTCTCCATTCACTCCACCCTCCCCTGCAGGTCCGGGGTAAGAATAGGCCCGAGGTATTCCTGCCTGTCGTAAGAGGCGACTACAAGGAGTTTCAACCGTTTCGGCCTTCCATGTAATGGTCCCCCTTGGGGTTTGGCCTCCATTTTTCAAAATTCTACAGAAGTACGAGCCTTTTGGGGAAGGACACCTTACATGGTGTACCACTGGTCCTAAGTGCACTAAGACCTTGGCACTCAGCATGGCACCGGCGTTGTAACCTTACCCACTATTCCTCAAATTGGGCCTCAACGCCTGATGGGTTGTCCAAGTTACGCCCATAGTGCATCTCCATCTGCACCAGCGATCATGATGGACTTTCCATGGCACCAGAAATCCAGCACGGTAGCCAGCCCGTTGTGGTAGGGTCGTCATGTACCCTCTAGGTTGTAGCCCCCTGACAACACAGGGATCGTACTGCCGATACCTGAGCTGCACCCTCCCCACGTCGGCCTAGGAGTAGATGCCCGTCTCCTTGGGGCATCAGGACTCCCGGCAATGGTCATCCTGCCAGGTGGCCCTTGCTGCGGCTGGGTGGCGCCCATGGGGTGGGCCCCTGGTCGGAGTGGGTGGTATCGGGGCGGACGTTTCGCAGATGAAACGTCAACATGTATCTGGTCGCTCTGCGGCCGAGTCTTTCAAAAGAAAAGGTACCATTTCTAGTTCTGGTTCTCCTGCCCTTTCCCCCTTGGCCACTCCATGGGAGGAGGGACAGGCCCGCCGGCTTGGGGCGAAGTACTTCCCCCGCTATTTGGTCTGTTCTCGAACCGATGGGGGGACGTTCGCCACCTCCAAGCCCATGTTCTTTGTTCAGCACATTGAGGACGTCTTCGGGGAAATCGAGGCTCTCAGCAAGATGCGTTCAGGGTCCGTCCTTATTAAGACCACCTCCGCCACACAGTCGGCGGCGCTCCAGGCGTGCGACCGCCTAGGGGACATCCCAGTATCCATTGTCCCACATCTGGCACTAAATAGGACGCAGGGGGTTATTTTTCATCGTGACCTCCTGCTACAATCTGATGAGGAGCTCAGGGCCAACCTGGAGCGCCGAGGCGTGCATTTCGTCCGGCGAGTCCAGCGCGGCCCCAAAGACCGTCGCATCGACACCGGGGCCTTTATCCTCGCCTTCGAGGGGGACGTTCTCCCGGAGAAGGTAAAGGTGATGTGCTACCGGTGCGATGTGCAACCTTACATCCTGCCTCCTATGCGCTGTTTTCGGTGTTTGCGCTTTGGGCACATGTCGTCACGGTGTGAGGCTGAGCTCCTTTGTGGCGATTGTGGACGTCCTCTTCGTGAGGAACATGCATGCACCCCACCACCTCGGTGCGTTAATTATCCTGGCGTCCACTCGCCTAGATCCTCAGACTGCCCAGCATATCAGAAGGAGAAAAAGATACAAGAAATCAAAACTTTGGATCGGCTCTCTTATTCTGAGGCCCGGAAGAAGTACGACCGCCTCCATCCCGTGCCATTGACCACCTCGTTTGCCTCAGTTGTGTCCACTCCTTCCGCGGTATCCTCACCCCTATCCTGTCCCCCCTCCACCTCCTCCACCCATCAGGGGGCTCTGCCTCCGCCTCCCAAATCCCTCCCTTCCAAATCCTCCTCCCCCGTGGCCCCCACCCCCTCTGCCCCAGGGGCCACCCTTCCTCCTCCTCCTCCTCCCCCTCCCCCTCCCCCTCCCCCCACGCCACCTGAGAAGCGATCCTCTTCTCAGGTGTCCATCGGGGAAACGTTCCGGACCCCAGCTTCCGAGGTCCGGCGTTCCAAAACGGACCCCGCGCGTGAGGACCTTCTTCGGGTCCAGCCCACCATCCCTGTGCCTCCTCGGCCTTCCAAGAAGGACTCCAAGAAGAAGTCTCTATCCCCCTCTCCACCCCGGCGCGTTTCGTCTGACGCTCCATCCGTGAGTCGCCACTCCCGGCCGTCCTCAGTTTCACCGGGACGCTCTGCTGCCAGGCGCTCCGCCGGCCTTTCGTCGGCAAATGATGCGGCCCCTCCTACACAACCAGGGACAGCGGCACCAGCTGGCGACGAGTCGATGGAACCGGATCCGCCTCCCGTCGGTTGTAGCGTAGTTCCCTCGCAACCTGGCCCTCCGCGGCCGTCGAGGTGACCAGCTCTTCCCCGTCTCGTTCCCCCAACCTTTTGACTAGCGATGGCGTTGTTTCATTGGAACATACGAGGTATCCGATCTAATCGCGAGGAATTACAACTGCTCCTCCGCCTGCACTGTCCGCTCGTCCTTGGTCTCCAGGAAACCAAGTTGCGCCCGACTGACCGTATTGCCTTTACCCACTATACCTCGGAGCGGTATGACCTCACCCCTGTGGACGGTATCCCAGCTCATGGTGGGGTCATGTTGCTCGTTCGGGACGATGTTTATTACCATCCCATCCCATTGACCACCCCACTCCAAGCAATAGCTGTCCGCATTACTCTTTCTGCTTTTGCTTTTTCAGTTTGTACCGTCTACACTCCACCGTCATCTGCTGTTAGTCGGGCTGACATGATGCACCTGATCGATCAGCTTCCCCCGCCGTTTTTATTGTTTGGCGACTTCAATGCCCATCATCCCCTTTGGGGCTCTCCTGCGTCCTGTCCAAGAGGCTCACTCTTGGCGGATGTCTTCAACCATCTCAATCTTGTCTGCCTCAATACCGGCGACCCCACTTTCCTTTCAGACTCTACTCATACCTACTCCCACTTGGACCTCTCGATCTGTTCTGCCACTCTTGCCCGTCGGTTCGAGTGGTATGTCCTTTCTGACACCTATTCGAGCGACCACTTCCCCTGTGTCGTTCGTCTCGTGCACCACACCCCATCCCCACGTCCTTCAAGCTGGAACATACTGAAAGCTGACTGGGGACTGTACTCATCCCTGGCGACCTTTCCGGACCACGATTTTCCCAGTTGTGACAGTCAGGTCGAATACCTCACGGCTGTTATCATCAATGCTGCCGAACGTTCCATTCCTCGTAATACTTCTTCTTCACGTCGCGTTTCCGTCCCCTGGTGGAACGAGGCTTGTAGGGACGCTATCCGTGCTCGACGACGTGCTTTACGCACCTTTCGCCGCCATCCTACGTTGGCGAATTGTATAGAATACAAACGACTCCGAGCGCAATGCCGTAGAGTCATCAAAGACAGCTAAAAAGCTTGTTGGGCCTCTTTCACCAGCTCCTTTAACAGTTTCACTCCCTCTTCTGTCGTTTGGGGTAGCCTGCGCCGGCTGTCGGGCATTAAGGCCCACTCCTCGGTACCTGGCCTGACCTCAGGTAATGAGGTCCTTGTTGATCCTGTGGCTGTCTCCAACGCCTTTGGCCGCTTTTTCGCGGAGGTTTCAAGCTCCGCCCATTACCATCCTGCCTTCCTTCCCAGGAAAGAGGCAGAAGAGGCTCGGCGACCTTCCTTCCACTCGCTGAATCTGGAAACTTATAATGCCCCCTTTACTATGCGGGAACTTGAACGTGCGCTTGCACTGTCCCGGTCCTCTGCTCCGGGGCCAGATGCCATTCACGTTCAGATGCTGGCACACCTTTCTGCGGCGGGCAAAAGCTTCCTTCTTCGTACCTACAATCGCGTCTGGACCGAAGGTCAAGTCCCCATGCGTTGGCGTGACGCCGTTGTTGTTCCTATACCCAAACCTGGGAAGGATAGACACCTTCCTTCTAGTTACCGCCCCATTTCTCTTACAAGCTGTGTCTGTAAGGTGATGGAGCGCATGGTTAATGCTCGGTTAGTCTGGATTCTTGAATCTCGACGACTACTTACTAATGTCCAATGCGGCTTTGGTCGCCGCCGCTCCGCTGTTGACCACCTTGTGACCCTGTCGACATTCATCATGAACAACTTTTTGCGAAGGCGCCAAACGGTAGCCGTGTTCTTCGACTTGGAGAAGGCTTATGATACCTGTTGGAGAGGAGGTATCCTCCGCACTATGCACAGGTGGGGCCTACGCGGTCGTCTGCCCCTTTTTATTGATTCCTTTTTAACGGATCGGAAGTATAGGGTACGTGTGGGTTCCGTATTGTCCGACGTCTTCCTCCAGGAGAACGGAGTGCCTCAGGGCTCCGTCTTGAGCGTAGCCCTTTTTGCCATAGCGATCAATCCAATTATGGATTGCATTCCACCTAATGTCTCAGGCTCCCTCTTTGTCGATGACTTCGCGATCTACTGCAGTGCCCAGAGAACATGCCTCCTGGAGCGCTGCCTTCAGCATTGTCTAGACAGCCTCTACTCATGGAGCGTGGCAAATGGCTTCCGGTTCTCTGAAGAGAAGACAGTTTGTATCAACTTTTGGAGATATAAAGCGTTCCTTCCGCCATCCTTACATCTCGGTCCCGTTGTTCTCCCATTCGTCGACACAACTAAGTTTTTAGGGCTCACGTTGGATAGGAAACTGTGTTGGTCTCCACGTGTCTCTTATTTGGCGGCCCATTGTACACGTTCCCTTAATGTCCTAAGAGTTCTTAGCGGTTCATCTTGGGGAGCGGATCGCACTGTCCTGCTTCGCTTGTATCGGTCCATAGTCCGATCGAAGCTGGATTATGGGAGCTTCGTCTACTCGTCCGCTCGGCCGTCCGTTTTACGCCGGCTCAACTCCATCCACCATCGGGGGATACGTCTTGCGACCGGAGCCTTCTACACTAGTCCTGTGGAGAGTCTTTATGCTGAAGCTGCCGAGTTACCATTGACTTACCGGCGCGACGTACTGCTGTGTCGGTATGCCTGCCGGTTGTTGTCTATGCCCAACCACCCCTCTTACGAGTCCTTCTTCGCCAATTCTCTCGACCGTCAGTACGGGTTGTATGTGTCTGCCCTGCTGCCACCCGGAGTCCGCTACCGTCGCCTGCTTCGACAATTGGATTTTGCCCTCCCTACCACCTTCAGAGAGGGTGAGAGCCCGACACCACCTTGGCTCCAGGCTCCGGTTCCTATTTATCTCGACCTCAGCTCACTCCCGAAGGAGGGTACTCCGGCTGCAGTGTATTGCTCACGGTTTGTCGAACTTCGTGCTCGACTTGCCGGTCACACCTTTATTTACACCGATGGCTCCAAAACTGACGATGGTGTCGGCTGTGCCTTTGTCGTCGGGGCCGCCACCTTTAAATACCGGCTCCTCGACCAATGTTCCAGCTTTACGGCCGAGCTTTTTGCTCTCCATCAGGCCGTTCAGTATGCCCGCCGCCACCGCCATTCATCGTATGTACTCTGCTCTGACTCGCTCAGTGCTCTTCAGAGCCTTGGAGCTCCCTATCCGGTCCATCCCTTGATTCAACGGATACAGCAGTCCCTCCATTCTTTCGCTGATAATGGTTCTCCTGTCAGCTTTCTGTGGGTTCCCGGACATGTAGGAGTGCCTGGGAATGAGGCTGCGGATGCTGCAGCCAAGGCTGCAGTCCTCCTGCCTAGGCCAGCCTCCCATTGTGTCCCGTCATCTGACGTTCGTGGGGATGTATGTAAGAGGCTTGTGTCATTGTGGTGGGATGCTTGGTCATCCCTCCAACGAAACAAGCTCCGGGCAGTAAAACCGCTCCCAACTGCTTGGACAACATCCTCCCGACCATCTCGGCGCGAGGAGGTCCTTCTGACCAGGTTGCGGATTGGGAATTGCCGGTTTAGCCACCGCTACCTGCTCTCCGGTGATCCAGCCCCGCAGTGCCCTTGTGGTCTGGCATTAACAGTGCGCCATGTTTTATTGTCGTGTCCCCGTTTTAATCAATTTCGTGTTATCCTGTCCCTGCCATCTACTTTACCGGATGTTTTAGCTGATGACGCTCGAGCAGCTGCTCGTATTCTGCGTTTTATAACTTTAACTGGCTTGTCCAAAGACATTTAAACTTTTTACTTATTTTATCTGCATCTTTGTCAGGTACTTCTGGTGTCCCCCCATCCCCTTGAGTTTTAGCAGATTCCATTTGCTCTAACACCAGTGACTGGGCGCTAATGACCTCAGCAGTTGAGCGCCCTTAAACCCTACAAAAAAAAAAAAAAAAAAAAAATATTCACTCCACCAATTACCATGTACTTTATTTTATTCATGTTTACATTTAGACCTGATTTTTTATATTCTTGAATCAATTTTCTGGTCATATACTCTATGTCCTCATAGTCTTGGGCTATAATCAGTTGGTCATCTGCAAATTGTAACGAGTATATTGTTCTATCATTTATTGGTATTCCCATAGCGTGACATTTTTTCTTCCAATTCTGTAAAGTTACTTCTGTATATATTTTATACAATGTAGGTGAGATGCTACATCCTTGACGTAATCCTTTTGTGACTTGGAATCCATGTGATAGATATTTACCAATTTTTATTTTTGAAATAGAATTTTTATATAAATTTTGAATTGCTTTAATTATTCTTGGATTTATTCCTATTGATATTAAAGCTCTCCATAAACTGGATAAAGGCACACTATCATAGGCTTTTTCTATATCTATGAATACTAAATGTATAGGTTGTGCCCGAACCATTTTTTTTTCAATAATTTGTTGTAGGCAAAAGATATGATCAATTGTTGATCTTCCAGCTCTAAAACCTGCTTGTTCTTCAGCCTCCTTTTCTTTGTATTCTTGTTCTAACAAATATTTAATAATTCTTCCATATAATCTACTGAAGGTATTGGTCACTGTTATTCCCCTATAATTTTTACACTCATCTTTCGCTCCTTTTTTATGTATCACTGAAATATATCCTACTTTCAAATCATTTGGGACATCTTCCCCATTTAAACATCTTTCGAAAAGGTTTCTTAACAATTCCATTAATTTCTTTGTTCCTAATTTTAATAATTCTGCAGGAATACCTCCAATGCCTGTAGCCCTTCAATTCTTTAAAGATTTTATTGCAGTTTTTACTGTCTCTATTTCCAAACGGATGTAATTCTCTGCTTGTAGATCTATCATTTCATTATATTCAGGGTTTCCCAAGTATTCTTCCCTGTTTTCTGTTAATAAACTTTTAAAATATTTTTCCCAAGAGTCATGAGTAATATATTTAATATGTGTTGTTTCCTTGGAATTCCTTCTTAAATTTTTTATAGTTTTCCATGCTTCTGTGTTTCTTTTACCACCAATATAGGATTCAATTTTTTGACATGACTGTTCCCAAACTTTATTTTTTGCTTCTGCAACCTTTTTCCGGATTTTCGCTTGTTGTGCATTAAGCTCTATTTTATCTTGAAGATTTCTGGTATTTAACCATTTTAAATATTTTTCTTTCTTTAATTTCACTTCCTTTTTAATTTCTTCATTCCAGTAGTATAATGATGATGTAACCAAGGCGTAACTAGATGTCATGGACACCGGGTGCAGTGGTGCATATTTCTTATGGGCCTCTGTGTAGGTTAAACGATCGAGGGACTTATACACCTGTATCTTTTTTTCCTTCTTATAGACTGGGCAATCTGGTGAACGTGGAGAATGACTACCATGACAATTTACACAGACAGGAGGGGAACACAGGGACTCCCCTCATGGAGTGGACGTCCACAGTCACCACAGAGAGGGGCCTGTGAACAGCAGGAAGACATGTGTCCAAAACGCAAGCACTTAAAACACCTCATAGGAGGTGGGATGTACGGCATCACATCACAGCGATAGACCATAACCTTAACTTTGTCATGGAGGGTATTCCCTTCAAAGGCCAAAATAAGGCACCAGTATCAATACAATTGCCTTTAGGACCCTTCTGAACACGCCGAACAAAGTGAACACCCCGCCGTTCGAGATTGTCCCGAAGTTCCTCATCAGTTTGAAGGATGAGGTCCCTGTGAAAAATCACACCTTGTACCATATTTAGAGACTGGTGGGGGGTAATGGACACAGGAATGGTGCCAAGATGGGTACAGGCACGAAGGGCCACAGATTGGGCAGCGGAAGCAGTTTTTATCAGCAACGAACCCGACCGCATCTTGCTGAGGGAGTCCACTTCGCCAAACTTGTCTTCAATGTGTTCCACAAAGAATAAAGGTTTGGTATTGGTGAAAGTATCTCCATCAGTCCTGGTGCAAACTGGATAGCGGGGGAAAGGTTTTGCCCCTAGCTGACGGGCCTGACCTTCTTCCCAGGGGTAGCCATGGAAGGGAATGCCGAAGGGGCAAGAGAAGCAGCACTTGAGGAATCAGTTCCATGCAGAGAGATGGCCGCAGAAGAACGGCCAGAGTTCTGGACCCGTATGCGTTTCATTTGCATAGTGTCCACCCTGATACCACCCACTCCGATCAGGGGCTCTCCTCACGGGCGCCACCCAGCCACAGCAAGGGCCGTCTGGCACGGCGGCCATTGCCGGGAGTTCCGATGCTCCAGGATGACGAGCAACCACTCCAAGGCAAGCATGAGGTCACAGCACAGGTATCAGAAGTGTAATCCCTGTGTGTTCAGGGGGCTCAATCAAAAGGGTACATAGCGACCCCACCATACTGGCTGGCTACCATGCTGGCTGTGCACCCTACTATCAGACAACGACGTGAAAGAAAAGGTGGAATGTACTAGGAGGGCGCACGTCGGAGATACTAGGTAAGGTGCTCTTCCCCAAATGGCTCACACTACGGAGGAGAAATTTTGTAATGGAGGTCAAACCCCAGAGGGGGACCAAGGAATGCCAAAAGGAGGAGATGATTATGCAACAAAGCTGAATTAGAAAACCAACAGAACCAGGAGGATAGCGGGGCCAACATAAGCAAGGACACCATGAGAGGGAAGGGAAATGATCAAGGAAGGGAAAGGAGCAAGGAAGGGAAAGAAGGCTGCAATGGCTCAGCGCCCTGTGCTCACCATGCACGTATCCACAAGAGTTGTGGACCCCCTGGGAGGGGAGGTGGCGGTATAGGAGGGAGAGAAGGCGGAGGACGAGGATTAGGGGGGCTGAGGAGGAGGAGGATGAAGGGGGGGATGAGGATGAAGACGGTGTTGAGGGGGGCGGAAGACGGGGTTGAGGGGGGGAAGATAAGTCTGTCTTTAACTTCCGGTTACGGTGTTCTCTGGTCCTAGTACAGACTGATCTCCCAGGGATCATCATAGAAACTGGACACTAAAGAAGCCACATTTATCCTTCAATGAACATGCTCAAATAAAACCATAAATACATATCAGTTAGTGGAGTAATGCCCTTGGAGCGAAAAGGTGCAAAGTGCACTCAGCTAGAAATATTAGAAAATTGAAAAGAGACTGGTGTATCTCCATATTTATTAATGAACTAGGTCAGTACCCAACATTTCCCAAATATATTTATTTATTTGCCCCCCTCCTCCACTGCCACCCCTCCTCCTCCTCCTCCTGTTCCACCGTCCTCCTCCTCCTCTTCTGCCCCCTCCTCCACCCCTCCTCCTCCTTCTCCTCCGCACCCCCTCCTCTTCTTCCGCACCCCCCCTCCTCCGCCCCCTCCTCCTCCTCCTCCGCCCCCTCCTCCTCCTCCTCCGCCCCCTCCTCCTCCTCCTCCGCCCCCTCCTCCTCCTCCTCCGCCCCCTCCTCCTCCTCCTCCGCCCCCTCCTCCTCCTCCTCCGCCCCCTCCTCCGCCCCCTCCTCCTCCTCCTCCGCCCCCTCCTCCTCCTCCTCCGCCCCCTCCTCCTCCTCCGCCCCCTCCTCCTCCTCCTCCGCCCCCTCCTCCTCCTCCTCCGCCCCCTCCTCCTCCTCCTCCGCCCCCTCCTCCTCCTCCTCCGCCCCCTCCACCTCCTCCTCCGCCCCCTCCACCTCCTCCTCCGCCCCCTCCACCTCCTCCTCCGCCCCCTCCTCCTCCTCCGCCCCCTCCTCCTCCTCCTCCGCCCCCTCCTCCTCCTCCTCCGCCCCCTCCTCCTCCTCCTCCGCCCCCTCCTCCTCCTCCTCCTCCTCCTCCTCCTCCTCCGCCCCCTCCTCCTCCTCCTCCGCCCCCTCCTCCTCCTCCTCCTCCTCCGCCCCCTCCTCCTCCTCCTCCGCCCCCTCCTCCTCCTCCTCCTCCTCCGCCCCCTCCTCCTCCTCCTCCTCCGCCCCCTCCTCCTCCTCCTCCTCCTCCTCCTCCTCCTCCTCCTCCGCCCCCTCCTCCTCCTCCTCCTCCTCCTCCTCCTCCTCCGCCCCCTCCTCCTCCTCCTCCTCCGCCCCCCCCCTCCTCCTCCTCCGCCCCCTCCTCCTCCTTCTCCGCCCCCTCCTCCTCCTTCTCCGCCCCCTCCTCCTCCTCCTCCGCCCCCCTCCTCCTCCTCCTCCTCCTCTGCCCCCTCCTCCTCCTCCTCTGCCTCCTCCTCCTCCTCCTCCGCCCCCTCCCCCTCCTCCTCCGCCCCCTCCCCCTCCTCCTCCGCCCCCTCCCCCTCCTCCTCCGCCCCCTCCCCCTCCTCCTCCGCCCCCTCCCCCTCCCCCTCCGCCCCCTCCCCCTCCTCCTCCGCCCCCTCCCCCTCCTCCTCCGCCCCCTCCCCCTCCTCCTCCGCCCCCCTCCCCCTCCCCCTCCTCCTCCGCCCCCTCCCCCTCCTCCTCCGCCCCTCCCCCCCTCCTCCGCCCCTCCCCCTCCTCCTCCGCCCCCTCCCCCTCCTCCTCCGCCCCCTCCCCCTCCTCCTCCGCCCCCTCCCCCCTCCTCCGCCCCCTCCCCCTCCTCCGCCCCCTCCCCCTCCTCCGCCCCCTCCCCGTCTTCCGCCCCCTCCCCGTCTTCCGCCCCCTCCCCGTCTTCCGCCCCCTCCCCGTCTTCCGCCCCCTCCCCGTCTTCCGCCCCCTCCCCGTCTTCCGCCCCCTCCCCGTCTTCCGCCCCCTCCCCGTCTTCCGCCCCCTCCCCGTCTTCCGCCCCCTCCCCGTCGTCCGCCCCCTCATCCTCACCCCCCTATTCCGTCCCCCCTCAACCCCCTCCCCGTCTTCTGCCTTCTCCCCCTTCTATTCTGCCCCCTCCCCTCCCAGGGGGTCCACAACTCTTTTGTGGATACGTGCATGGCGAGCACGGGGCCCCGAGCCATTGCAGCGTTCTTTCTCTCCAGGGCTGCATTTCCTTTCCCTTCCCCTCCTTGCTCCTTTCCCCTCTCCCTTGCCCTCTCCCTCTCCCTCCCTCTCCCTCTCCCTCTCCTCTCCCTCTCTTGGTGTCCTTGCTTATGTTGGCCCCACTATCTTCCTGGTTCTGTTGGTTTTCCAACTCGGCTTTGTTGAGGGGGGGGGGGGGGGCGGTAGATGATGGTGAAGATGAGTGGGCAGTAGATGAGGGTGAGGATGAAGGGGCGGTAGAGGAGGGTGAGGGGGGGGCGGTAGAGGAGGGTGGTGAGGCAGCGGTAGAGGAGGTGGAGGAGGAGGGGCCGGAAGAAGAAGAAGAAGAAGAAGAAGAAGAAGAGGGGGGTGGAAGAGGAGGAGGATGGGGTAAGAGGAGGGTGAATAAATAAATATATTTGGGAAATGGTGGGTACTGACCTAGTTCATTAATAAATATGGAGATACACCAGTCTCTTTTCTATTTTCTAATATTTCTAGCTGAGTGCACTTTGCACCTTTTCACTCCAAGGGCATTACTCCACTATCTGATATGTATTTATGGTTTTATTTGAGCATGTTCATTGAAGGATAAATGTGGCTTCTTTAGTCTCCAGTTTCTATGATGTTCTCTGGGAGATCAGTCTGTACTAGGATCAGAGAACACCATAACCGGAAGTTAAAGACAGACTTATCTTCTGCCAAACACTGCTTAAATGAAAACCAAAAAACGTAACAGATGTAAAACTCAGATGCATCAATAGTTAATGAAGAGATGGTTTGATCCCACAGTTATTATTAAATGGACAAACTGAATTATTTGCCACTTTTAGACAATGTTTCAACCCCATATCATAGGAGAATAACCATGTTGGCTTCATACATGAGGAGACAATGACCACAATTTCCTCTTGCTGTGCCTAGCTCAACTCGAATTTGTTTGGCCATAGTTATTGCAAATTCTACCCAAATGAATTTTGTAAATCCATGTGTAACACTGTCAAAATTGTCAAGAGAGAAAACTTTTACAGTTTAATTCATAAACAGATAGATCAAAAAGTTTGCACGTTTATCTTTGCATGTAATCTTTTGGACCAGATGTGTACAAAAAAGACCTTATAA